>NC_089582.1:22232500-22532500 GCF_019320115.1 Miscanthus floridulus | reverse complement strand
TCCACACGAGCTTAGATTAGAATAAAATTTATAGAGGTGATCTATAACTTTGTATGTAGTTCAGAACTTTACCATTTGAACTTTTGAGGTCAACGTCTTGGTACCAAAATAGTTGATACGGACCGAAATAGTTGATACGATATGCAGATCTAAACATTTTATCAAATATTTTGGCATTAAAATAGTTTTAGTTCTCAACAAGTACTACAATTTCATATAAATTTTATTTTCATACGAGGATATATGAAGAAAATTGTGATTTTTTTACAGGTACCATGTGTAAGCAAGTTGAGAAAATGAGGGATATATATTCATTTCTCTATGTAGTACTCCTACCGCCTTAAAATAGAATAGTTTCTAGAGTTATGTAAAGTCAAACTATCTTAAGTTTGACTACATTTATAGAAAAGAGCACCAATATTTATGACACTAAAATAGTGTCATTAGATACATTTTCATTTCATACTTATTTTGTATCATCATAGATGTTGTTTTCTTCTCTACAAAGTTGATGAAACTTAAAATAGTTTGACTTATGATAACTCTAGGAGTTGACTTATTTTGGGATGGAGGGAGTATAACTTTAGAAAACCATAACTTTTTTATATGACCTCGTGTGAAAAATAAATTTCTACAAAAACTATAGTACGTGCTTGATGGTAACTACAATTTTGTAGTTCATAACCTTTCTGTTTATGCCAACTTGATGTTAATTGATACAATTTTCTAATGTGTATTTGTAGATTTGATCATTATATTGATTATTTTGGCACTAAGATGACTTCAAATGAAAAGGTTTTGAGCTATAATCCTTTTCTTTTAATTTGTTTTCCTGGGAAAAAATGGTAAGCAGACACAGGTTATCTAGGTTAGTGACTTGGGCAATGCTTACGATTTGGCGTTTGGAAATAAGGAGCAAGTTCATTGTTTTTTTTTAAAAATAAGAGTTCATGAGAACTACAGTGAACTGAAAGTTTTTTTTTTCCAATTATGGGACGACAGGCCGAGCGAGCGAGGGAGTTGGGCTGCGAAATATATCTAGAAAAGGAGTTGGATGGTCTTATTTGTGGTCGTTCTGGTCCAAGAAGATAGGTAAGACGGTGTTTTTTTTTTTGTTTAAATGGGCCACATAGGCTGTTTGGTGTTGGGTCCGTGAAAGACATGACAAATCGAAATGGAAGAAGGGAAAACAAGGTGGGCCGTGGGCCTAATAATGTGCGTGAGGCGAAAAACAAAATTGAGCATGTTTCTGGTAACAGGACCTGTGTCTATTGAGTTTTCGACTGGACACCCACGGACTAACATACGCTTTGATATTCCGAAAAATTGTTTTAAACGATGTAGAGCGTCGAGCTCAGTTTTACAGAGGCTCTCTCTCTCCCCCCAAAAACAGGCAAAAACGCATGCTTAGATTTATGTGCTCCGACAAATAAATGCTTTGAGTTGTCATCGCACGGTGCAGCGACAGACAAACTCTACAGGATCAGAGACTCTCATTCGGAATACATGGATACAAGCTACCCCTTCCATTCCATATTATTAAGATATTTTTATTTTTCTTGATATATTGTTCGAAGATAATACCATATTGTTTTACTATGCACTTAGATACACTTGTATATACATAGGGTCTATTTGTTTGCCTGAACGTTGTATTATCCGAGCTGGACCAGGCTTTGTTGAGACAGGTGCAAATGGTGCAACTTGTCCTGTTTGTTTGAGCTGCATCAGCGCGAACAGATCCTGTGTTTGTTTGCCTGCATCAACCATTGGCCAGAGTCTCCTACACTCACAGCAGCCCCTTCATGTGGCCTAATAAGGCTGCACCATGCAAAATTAGGCCAGGATAAAACAAGATCCACATTCGTCAGGTTTTTGGTGCTTTAAGCAACGTGCAGACCTGGCTCATTTGTCAATCCAGCCTACCAAACATGAGCGCCGGGACCCCAGCGGCCTGGCCCAGCACTCATGCAGGGAAACAAAACAGGCCCTGACAAAGGGTCTGTTGGTTTCAGTCAGAGCTTATCAGTCAGCCAATAATATTTTTCTCTCACAGCAAATCAGCACCAGCAGAACTTATCAGCCCAGAAACCAACCAGCAAACAGGCTCAAAATACAATGTTTCTAGAAAAGCTAAAAAGATCCTCACAAAAATCTAGAAAAATTAAAATGCCGAATGGCGAAAGTAGTAGTATAATATATGACTTAAGTTCTTTTTTAGCAAATATATGACTTAAGTGTACGCGCGTGCACGTGTCTCCTCCGATCCACCATCTGCCCAAACTAAACGTGAGGCAACACAAGATAGGATCGCTCTGTTCCATCCCGGTTAGTCCCACGAACCAAACACACGGTTAGTGGCTTGCTTCGTACCTGCAGCTCCACTCATGACTCATACGCTTTGGTTGGATAATGAATTTGGTAATGATATACAGTCTTATGCAGAGTACGTGTGATGCATTACACAGTTGTGTGCATTCTCGTCTTGGTTTTGTGTAACTGATTGATGTTTCATTTTTTATTATTACAAAGATGACTTACTACGCGTGCACACACACTACGTAAAAAACGATTTTTAGCAACGGTTCGAATTTTTTGTAGGGGCGGCTGGTGATGGAGCTGCCCCTACATTGGCGTGCTCGGATGTCCAGACACCAGCCGCCCCTACAAATGGAACAGCAGGGACGGCTGGTGATACGAGCTGCCCCTACAAATAGGGTCTGATTTGTAGGGGCGGCTCAATCACCAGCCGCCCCTGGAGTTGCTATTTGTTGGGGCAGCTGGTCATTGAGCCGCCCCTACAAATGCCCCCGTATATATAGCTTCGATTTGTAGGGGCGACTCAATCATCAACCGCCCCTACAAATGACCCACACATAAAACAGCTGCAGCACCTTCTTCCTCCTCGGGTCACTCACTCCAACCCGTGAAAGAAAGGTGAGGAGACCTTGGGCACCTCCCAAAAATTGCTCTACTAAGGGGGGAAAGTTTTGGTCTCAAATCCTTTGGTGGAGAGGTTGTAGAAGGTAAGAAAATACTATTCCACACTTTTTTTGAAGTTTTAATGGTTGGTTAGTGAGTAATTAGAGTTTTTTTTTTCTCTCTCTTCTATGGTGCTTGAGCTACTTATGAAGCAAATTAGACCCAAGTTTTAAATGTACTAGGGTAAATTAGGGAGGGGAACAAGATCATACCCTTATTTGGTCAATGTTTCTTGATTTTAGTGAACAATTAGTTAGTTTTATGGATGTTTCATGTGCATGTGGATCTAGATCTAGGGTTTGATTTTTTTTTATTAATTTCGTTTTGTAAATTTATGTTTGATAAAATTGGACTAGGGTTTGTATGACAGATATTGGGTAAAGTATAATTGTTGCTAATTGTTGTCTTTGAAATTGTTTATTATAATCAATAAATATGTATTTTAATTATTTATGAAGAGATGGATAAATTTATTAAAGCCACAAAGAAGCATGATTCGTTAAGGTTCAAGGCAGGTTTCCGTGAAGAGATGGATAAATTTATTAAAGCCACAAAGAAGCATGCAACGACATTGAAAGAGAATAAGGATACAATTATTTGCCCCTGTAAGGATTGCAAGAACCGTATGGCATGGACAGATGTGACTATCATCAGATCACATTTGATTATGCGAGGATTTGTTGAGGACTACACAGTGTGGATTCATCATGGTGAAACGGTTATTGTTAATGACGAGGATGAGGAGGAATACGACGACGAAACCATAGAATCCATGTCCCAATATTCAGCAGAGCTTGATGCACGAATGAATTTCGAGTTTGGCAATGAACAAGGTGGTGATGCTGGTGGTTGGGATGGTAACGACGAAGGTGGTGCCAATAATGATGGTGGAGCACGTGTCGGGGATGAAGATGATTTGGAGGACATGATTCGAGCCCTTGGACTAGAGATTTTACTAAATGGCCTGAAAGGTCTAGAAAATTTGGAAAGAGTGACAAAAGCATCGAAGGAGACTGTGTGTGGTGTTGAAAAGGGTTGTCCGATACATTGGACATTGCTATATTTTGTGCTTGAGCTGCTCATCCTGAAGGCTAAGTACGGCTGGTCAGACTGTAGTTTCAATGATCTATTGCATCTCCTGTCATGGGTGCTGCGACAACTTCCCGCCAACACATACCAAGCGAATAAGGTCATAAGTCCATTGACAATGGGGGTTGAAAAAATCCATGCATGCCCCAACCACTGTATACTTTTTTGTGGCGAAATGTTCAAGTCACTGGATAAATGTCCCCGGTGTGGGGCCAGCTGGTACAAGAACAATAACCTTTACGGTGGGGACGAAGCCTCCATAGGGAAAAAGAGAAATAAGAAGGGTACAAAAAAGGTAGTACAAGAATCTCAGCCCCTAGAGGACACTCCATTAGGCAACGATGCAAAGCAGAGAAGAATTCCTATATTGGTAATGTGGTACCTGCCAGTGACCGACCGCTTGAAACGTATCTTCCTAAACCCTAAAGAAGTCCCACTCATGACATGGTGGGATGATGAGCGCAAGGTGGATGATGATAAGATTGCATAACCTACTGATTGTAGTCAGTGGCAAAGGTTTGATGAGAAGCACAAAGAATTCAGCGATGACCTAAGGAATGTACGGTTTGGCTTGAGCACTGATGGAATGAATCCCTTCAATGAGAGGATGAGCGACCACAGCACATGGTCAGTGATCTTGACCATGTACAACATCCCAACATGGTTGTGTCAGAAGAGAAAATACCTTCTCCTCACTATTCTTATTTCTAGCCCTAAACAACCAGGCATTGATATAGACATGTTCCTCGAGCCTTTGATGTAAGAAATGGAGAGGCTATGGAGGTATGGGGAGCAGATGTATGATGCATTCCGAAAGAAGGAATTCATATGTAGAGCAATAATATTTGTTACTACCAATGATTACCCCGTGTTGTTTGCTTTATCTAGAAAGATCAAAGGAAAGACGAGATGCTTAGTTTGCTTGGATGGTACTACATGGGTGTACCTGGATGCATCCAAGAAGATAGTTTACCTAAGGAACCGATGCTTCTTAAACATAAGTCACAAGTATCACAATAAATTGTTCTTTAGATTTTATGACAACGCCCCGGAGATTGAACCCCCTCTGGAGAGACGTCATAACGGAGAACACGCGTACAGAATGGTGAAAAACATACACGTCGTCTATAGAAAGAAGAATCCGGATGGGACAAACAGAGATAGAAGCACACCTCCTGTCAAAGGAGTACCTTTCAAGAAACAATCGATCTTCTTTCAGTATCTGCCTTATTGGCCAGACTTGGAGGTCCCACATGCCATTGATGATATGCACGTATAGAAGAATATCTTTGAGAGTCTCATTGCTACCTTGATGGACACAGGCAAGTCAAATGATGGTCTGAAAGCACGGAAAGACATGATGCTGCTAAACGTGATGCCACAGCTTCACTCGGTACTTGAGACTAATGGAAAATACACTCTACCCATGGCGTGCTTCAATCTAACACCAGACGAGAAGAGAGCTATATGCACTTTCCTGAGGGGGATCAAAGTCCCGACTAGGTTTTTAGCAAATGTGAAGAAGCTAGTGTCGATGAAGGACTTGTCAATAACACACTGCAAGGCTCATAATTGCCATGTGATGCTGATAGTGTTTCTACCTATTGCAATAAGTACTATAAAACCAGAGTTCTTGAAAATGGCCATCACCCGCATGTGCTACTTCTTTTCGAAGATCTCATAGAAGACGATCGGTAAGCAAGAGCTGAGTGACCTACATAAATTTGTGGTGGAGACACAAAACCAACTAGAGATGTGTTTACCTCCTACTTTTTTTGATATAATGCCACATCTCATGATTCACATGGTTCATCAGATACAGGTGCTAGGCCCTTGCTACTTGCATGAAATATGGTCCTACGAGCGGTTCATGTCGGTTCTAAGTCGATACATGCATAATCGAGCATACCTAGAGGGCTCCATGATAGAGGGTTACAGTATTGAAGAAGTCATCGAGTGCTGTCAAGAGTACCTAAAAGTATAGAAAGGGATTGGTAAACTCGATTCTCATCACAAGGGTAGGATGGCTGGAAAGGGCACTAGTGGTAGAAAAGTGTTCATCGACCATGATTACAAAGAGGTGAGTTCGGCGCATTATAGTGTCTTGCAGAGTACATAACTGATGCAACCGTACATTGATGAACACTTGGCTATCATTATGGCGGAGAGAAATGGCCGTTCGGATGATTGGGTCATGAAACAACACAAGCAACGACTGACTACATGGTTGAAGGACCAAAACATACCGTCTGGAAAAACCATAGACTCTATTACCATCAGTAGGTTGGTGGAGGGGCCATCGAGACAAGTGACATCTTGGAATGCTCATGACATCAATGGGTATACGTACTATACCCATGCAAAGGATAGCAAATATGTGAACCAAAACAGCGGTGTTCAAATAGAGGCTCTCGATGGATGGGGGCGAAAGATCCAATACTTTAGCATCATTGAAGAGATATGGGAACTTTACTATGGAAGGGATATAACGATGGCCCTGTTTTGATACCGCTGGATCAAACAACACTAACTGAATGAGATTGGATTGAGAGTCCTGGACCTCGAGAATCTAGGCTACCAAGATGACCCTTAGGTGCTCGCTTCACGGGTCGTATAAGTTTTCTATATGTCTGACCCACAAAGTAACCCCCCCAAAGAAGAAGACAAAGCACGTGGTTGCCTCCGGGAAACAGCATATTATTGGAGTTGATGGTGTGGACGATGTTGAAGCTTACAATAACTACGATGAGATGCCGCTATTCATGGACTTTTCTAAGATCAGTGTTGTGGAAAAGAACCTTCCCAAAGACATATTGCCATGGGAATGAAAAGGTATCAAGGGGAAAGTCGTTACAGCGGGCTAGCTAGTTGTTGAACGTGGAGTGTTTGTATAAGTGTGTGTTTGTAAGACTCTATTTATGCATGCGTGTGAGACTATATATTTATGTATGTGTGTAAGACTACATATTTTTGTATGTGTGTGAGACTACATTTATGCTTGTGTGTGAGACTACCCTTTACAACATCTAGATGACTCTATTTGAACATCCACTCTATTACTACTAAAACTTTATGAAATCACTTAACACTTTATGAAAATGAAGAAATGACCAAAATAAAAGTAGGAGATCTTGATGGGTTATACAACTTTGATATTCATCACCTTTACAGCTGAAATCATTTAGTGTTTGAAAATCAGGTTTCAAGCTGTTATTTTCTAAAATTTAAAATTTGAATTGTTCAAAATTAGTGACAAAGATAGATGACTAGACTAAAATAATAGAGCATGATTTTAGAAAATTTTAGGAAAAAACAATCATATTTGGAGTTAGTATGAGGGAGAAAAACTAGTTACAAGTTTCAGCCACAAATTAAAAAGAGAAATCACACTTGTTCATCATTGATCATCATAAACAGTTGTGATTTTTCTTTTTAATCTCTGGGTAAAATTTGTAACTAGTCTTTCTTCCTCATACTAACTCCAAATGTGATGATTTTTCATAAAATTTTCTAAAATCTTGCCCTATCAAGTTAGTGTGTTGATTTGGTCATTCTTTTCATTTTGACGAAGTTTGAGCACTTCAAATTTTTAAATTTAAAAAAATAACATGTTCAAACGAGATTTTCAACCATTAAATGATTTTAGCTGAACAAGTGATGAATACCAAAGTTGTATAACTCATCAAGATCTACAACTTTTTGTTTTGACCATTTCTTCATCTGAAAAAGTGATAGTAAACATTGTTCACAAATCAACATGTTTCTCGTATAGTTCATGAAACTATGAGTTATATGTGAATTTGTGAACAATGTTTACTAATACTTTATCACATGAAGAAATGACCAAAATAAAAGTTGTAGATAGTGATGAGTTCAACAACTTTTATGTTCACGACTTTTATTGTTGAAATCATTTAAGGTTTCAAAATCTCGTTTGAAGTTGCCATTTATTAAAATTCAAAATTTCAACTATTCAAATTTGGTCAAATGAAAATATGATCAAAATAAAAGTTATACATATTGATGAGTTCTACAAATTTGGTATTCATGAGTTTTTCATTTGAAATCATTTAGGCATTCAAAATATTGTTTCAAGTTGAAATTGTTTGAATTTCAAATTTTGAATCGTTCAAACAAAGTCACATGACAAGATGACAAAAATAAAAGTTGTACATGTTGATGAGTTATACAACTTTTATGTTTACAACATTTTCATTTTATTTCATTTAAGATCATAAAATTGTAGTTGAATTTTTAAAATTCAAATTTTTAATTTTTGTTTTTTTTGTTTTCTATATTGTTTTGACTACAATTGTTTTTATATATATTTCTGCATATATAGAATAATACAAAATATTATATTTGTGCATATATACAATTGTTTTATATTACTCTATGTTTTTGTGATATAAAAAATACAGAATTAATAATTTTAAAAAACAAAAAATATTTATAGGGGCGGCTGGATCAGGAACCGCCCCTACAAATGCATTTGTAGGGGCGGCTGGAACAGGAACCGCCCTTAGAAATAGTCCTCAGTATAAATACGGGTGCACGGGTGAAAACCTAATGTAGGGCGCTCTCTTTTTCCTCCGACGCCGTCAGGCTGCCCTTTTTTTCCCCGCCGCCCCGCCGACGCCTCCTCCCGGACCTATCCTGACGCCTGCGCCCCCTCTCCGCACCATCGCCGGACCTCTCCCGACATAGCGGCCTAGATCCCTGACCCCTCCCCTTCTCATCCTCCTCCACCGCCCGCCTGTCGACCACGGCGGCCGCTCTTGCCGCCGCAACCCGCCCGGCCGCAGCTCTCGGCGCGTGCGCCGGCTACGACGCCCAGCTGCGGGCTCTTCACACTGCATCGGCTCTTCATAGCTGTGGCCTACCGGGCTCTTCACACTACGGGCTACGTCCCTGAGCGGATAGTGGTGGACTATGAGGCCAACCAGCATGAGCTCGTGAACGTGCCTGAGGCGTCGCTGCCGCAGACGGGCTCGATCCCAATCCCCTCTTCTCACGAGCCTCGTCGATACCCCCTTCCCTCGCTTCAAGGTACAGCGATCGTCCTCCAGCTTTCACTTCTCCCTTCTCCTCCTCTTGGTATACGATTTGTTATGGGTTATTATGGGGGGCGTGAGTCCTCGATCTGGCGATTTATTACGGGTGCTCTGATCTGGGAACCGAGTACTCGATCTAGTAACTGTGGGATGCTTGTAGGCGGCGCAGAGAGGTTGGGTAGTTGTGATGATTTGAGCTCGTTGATTAGGATTGGATCTGCTCGTAGTCTTCTTTTAATTAAATCCCTGACCAGAATGATGAATTGCTCGTCCTATTAGGTTAGATGGAAACCAGTAGGGTGGCTCTGATTTATTTATCCTTGGTCTGGTTCTGATGCTGGTCTAGATCAGGGAAGAATAGAGAATGGTTATATGAACTAGCTGCTGTCTCATTAAATTTGGATCTGCCTATGTTAACATATATTTTCAAATAATTAATATGAGCTAGTATGAACTAGCTGCTTGTCTTATTAAATTTGGATCTTCATGTGTTAACATATAGTTTTCATAATCAATATGATGGGTGAATATGTGCTTCAGATATATGCTGTAGTTTTCTTCTTATTTTCCCCTTTATGGATGTGCATATCTTCTGTTTATCTTTGTGTCAATTTAGTTATCACATAATGGGATTTGTTTTTTTAGAAATCATAATTAATATGTAGTTTGATCTAACATAGGAGAGTTTAACATGTGTAACGTGTTGGTTATGTTCTAGTTGCATGGTTTACTGATTTAGTTATGGAATAGAGCATCTCCAGTTCAGGGACACCAATTTCCAAAGACATCTTAAGAGTTCATTAGCCTTGTCTATAAAATTTTGGTTGGCTCATATGATATCTTTCTTGCTTCGTGCAAGTCGTTTCTGTACCTTTTAGTTAGGCTAGATGTGGTCCGTCTCACACCCAAGTGGGATTTCCTGACCGGACTGTCCCTGAACGTATATTTATGCTCCCTTCACCGTATTCAAGGACGCCTCACTGAGTGTACTATTTAACTGAACAAAGGCACAAAGCATTGCTTCCACTGTACCATTAAATCTCAACCCAACAGAATGTAATTTCAGTCCATTTTGCAACATGAAGTTTTTCAAGAGACACATTGACTTACATTGGCGGAAAAGAAAATACTAGGTATAAAACCATGGTTGGATGCAAAAATTCGTTGTCAGATCATTGATGAATTGAAAAGTAATTTGACTTGTTAATTACTCGCTCATCATTGTGAAGAAAGATGAAAATTATCTTCAGATGCACCATATTTTCATTTATGTTTCCTTGTTTAGGCTAAGTATGGTTATAACTGTTCAGAATGTTATTTGCATCCTGTAAATCTGTTGCATTAGTAATTTTTATTACTTGATGAGCATGCATTGTCCTATTTTGTTTGATATGCATGCTTAGAAAGATGAAGATATATGCGGCTACTGTTCGATTCGATAATTCTTTAGCATCTACTCCATACCTGATGAGCATGCATGCTCTTGTTACTCTCTTTATTATGTAGTTGGATGGTTGTAACACCCTAAAATTTGCCTCTTTTAAAAATAGGTTTAAAATGATTTATTTTTGTATTTTGTTCTCATGAAATATATGAAAATATTTTTTTATTATTAAATTAAAATTCATTATAAGGTAGTAACATGTTTGAGCATACATGCCCTTGCATTTGATTCAATTGGTTGAGTGGTTTTGATTGAAAATTTAAAATGGTTTAAATTGCTTTTGCAAATGAAATTTGAAAATGGCTTGGAAGTAAAATAAAAGAGAGAAAAGAGAATTAGGAAATAAAAACATTTTAAAAGGTGTAAAACTTATTTTTGGGAACTTATCAAAATTTCTCATTTAGGTTTGAATTGAAAAAAATGTATTTGAAATCCTATTTAAATTTGATTTGTTTTTCATTTGAATTGGTTTTGAAAATAAAATAGCAAAGGAAATTCTCTCTTTCCCTATTTAGGCCCGAAGGCCTATCTCTCTTGCTCCCTGCAGCCCAGCTCTTCTTCTGGTTTTCCCGCACGTCCTGCTCATCCCGCGCCTGAGGCCCATTCCCGCCCGCGTGGCCTGGCAAGCAAGCCCAAGCCGCAGGCCCGCTCTTTCCCCTCTCGCGCTGGCCTGTTTTACCTGCACTGGCCCACTCGCGCCTGCGTTGCCTTGCTCCATCGCGCGGACCATCTTTTCTCTACACCGGCCCAGCCAGGCCGTAGCATAGCAAGCCAAGCCCATGCGGCCGCCCACGCTCTTCCTCTCTCGCTGGGTCTGCTACGCGGGTCCTGCTCATCAGCGCGGCTCGTCTTCCTCCCGTCGTAGCCTCGGACACTGCCGCCGTCCGTGTTCGTGCCACCCCCATCTCCCTCCGTTTTGCGTGCACCCCAAGCTGCGCCAGCCCTTAAATATCGGATGCCCGTGCCCGCCGCTACCTACCCCATGCCCTATCTCGCTCTGCCCTCGCCCCGAGCCAGCCTTGCGCCGTCGACAGATCTCGCCATGGAGCCAGTCACCCGCCGCCGTAGTCCTTCGCCGTCGTTGTTTTTCCGACGCTCTTGTACTCCTGCTGAGTTCCGTGTCGAGGGTACGAAGCTTCCTACACTTTCCCCTCTTTCTCTGCTGCTCGCTGTTGTTCACCAGTCGTTGACGAACGCCTGCAGGTGGTCACCGTCCGCCCCGTCCGGCCTCGTGCCTTCACCAAGCCATCCCCATCGACGATAACCTTCTAGGTGCGTTCTCCATCTCCTTATCCTTCTCCCCGTGTTCCCAGTTCGTTCTCTCATGGCCCGTAGGCTCCTCCCCAAGAACGCCGCTGTGCCGGCCATGGCGCCGCCGAGGACACCTCGCCAGAGGTCCTGTTCCAGCAACTTCCTCTTCCTGTTTCGATCGTGGCCGTCCAAATCTAGATCAAGGGCTAGGAATAGAACTTACCCCTTCGCGTGGACATTTTGCTAAAGAGTCCCTGAAGTTTTTGAATATAGAACCCGCGGTCCAAAGCGCAATCATAGGTTACATTTTCTTCTTGGGAAAGCGTAGTTTCATCGGTTTAATCTAAAATACGTTTTCACTTATTTATAGATTTGCCACTGATTTTGTTTTAGCCATAACTTCTCCGTTTTAACTTCGATTTGACCCATTCAACTTGTGTTAGGTTCGTAATTTCATAATCTACATGTTCGTACTACTGTTAAGTATGTTTGCAACTTTTAAAATTTGATGTTAGGTTTAATCTATTACTTTAATAAAGGAAATCTTGTTTATTTCATATCTTCTGCATTTTAACTTCGTTTTAGTCCATTCAAGTTGCATTGGATTCATAACAACATAAACTACGCATTAGTAACAGTGGTTACCATGTCGCTATTTCTGGAATTTCATGATTTAATTTCTAATTTGAATAATAATTATGCAACTAGATTTTATAAATAAGATATGATTTGTTTCACTGTAGTTTTATAAATCAAATCTAAATTTGACTTAAATTATAATCCCTATAAAATATCTTATATATGTTTTTATATGATTAAAACACATGAAGCTAATAGTTTTATATTTTCTCCTATGAGCAAATCTTTCGGTACATGTATCTTTTTCATCGTAGCTCCGATTAGAGTGCTTTCTCGCGTCTGTGTGTTCGTAGCGAGACGTAGATTCATTTTACAAACTTTTTAGCTTGATTTTATATTTGGTGTACTGTTCTAATTTAGATCTATTGTTTGCTTTGTGTATGATTGTATGAATGCTTGTGTGGTGCTTTATGATTTCGTCCAGTCGGTGAGATATACGTGGTGATCAAAAAGAAGAAGAAGAAGAACATTGAAGATTAAAGCTTACCGAAGGATCGGTGTTTAAGGCAAGTATAGCATGGGATCTTCCTTATTGTCCTATTCATCTTTAATCACTTAATTCATATTGTATGTGTCTACCTTGACTACCACTAAGGATATCCTAGTCTTTTGTACTTGTACCTTGATACCTTTGGGGTATTGCATTGGGTAGCTTTGCTAGTGCTCAACTAAAGCCATGATCTTGTAACTTGACTAATGGTATATGCAATAAACATTAAAAGATGCTTTTTAGCAACATGGAACAAGGGGGCTAGAGCATTGGGCTGTTTTTTATGGTGCTCTAGATTCCTCTCTCTAAGGACTTATCTGTAAGTGATCATCCGAGACTTATAGTACAGCTGTGAGGGCTATATGGCTCTGGCTTTAGCTCAGTATGAGGACCTTTTCTAGCTTGTTAGAGGTTACCTTTATGGCGCAAGAGGGGTGTGTTCCGCATTGGATATAGTGCGGCCTCTGTCCATCAGTGTATAGGCTACGCGTCATTGTGCCTGTCGAAAGGGGAGCCCTACATTCGTAGGCCACAGAAACCCAGCGGCCCTAACTTGTTATACGAACCTTTGAAAGGCTTCATAGTGAACCCTACCGACCTTCCTTGGTAGTGGGTCAAGAGGCTGATCACCTCAGGTGAAAGGGTAAATCACGACTCACAGTGAAAGTGTACAACCTCTGCAGAGTGTAAAACTGGTATATCAGCCGTGCTCATGGTCACGAGCGGCCTTGGAACCCTTACAGAATAGATGATAAACACTAATGATACTAATGAAAAAGATGCTCATTAATGGTTACTATTTATGCTATTTATTATTCATGTTTACCTGATCATGTGTTTATATGGGCTTGTGATAAACTTGTTTCTACTCCTATGCTAAAATCATGACTCATTAAAAGCTAATCGCAGTTAAACCAGTGTCAGCCTTTTGAGCCTCATGAACCCCATGTTATATTTGTTGAGTATGACATGTACTTACGCTTGCTTTACTTTTTAATCTTTGGAAAAATCTCGAATGGGTACCAAATTGCTAGAGTTTGGAGGAATTAGGCTTGTGATCAACCAGTCAGTTGTCCCTGTGGATTGGAGTCTTTGCCTGAAGATCGGAGTTGTCTTTCCACGGTCTATACTCTAAGGTTATATTCTTTATACTAATATGTTATGCATTTAAGCATTGTCTATTGATATTACCCTTATTTGTAGCTATATGTGAGATTTGACTTCCTAGGCTCACATATGGTGTGTATCTGGTTTTGTTCTTAAAACCGGGTGCTACAATGGTGGCATGCTGCTTCTGTTCCTTGATTCTATGCCACCTACATATGTAGAGCATGCTACTCTACTCTCTTCCCTAGCTGGCTGCTACTCTACTCTCTTCCCTAGCTACTACTCTACTCTCTTCCCTAGCTGGCTGCAACTCTACTCTCTTCCCTAGCTGCTACTCTACTCTCTTCCCTAGCTGCTACTCCTACTCCTACTCCTCTACTATTAATCTATCTACTATTACTCCTCCTCTACTCTAATCCATTATTTACCACATCTAAGTTACCAGATTTTGATCTACAGGGGTCTTCCAACCATGTGGCAGTAGTCTACTATTTCTTGGCTATTTTTCTTATCCTCTGTGTTTGGGAAGCAGCGGCTGCTTTTTTTACACCTTTTCCTCTCTATGTTTGTTAAGCAGCTATTGTTTTTTTTACCAAATCTCCCCTCTCCTCTCCTCTCCTTTGTTTTGCCAATAATGAAATTGTCCAAGTCCATACATTATATGGAATATGAGCTGATGATCAAGAACTTGTGAGGAACTTGGCATCATTAGTAGCCGCCCCTACATTACCTTCTCCTCTCTTCTCTGTTATGATGCCTTGATGCTCCAAGTTCATGATCAAATGATGATTGACATGTTTCTGAGGCCTTGATATATTGTTGTTTTATAGGACTACTTTGGTTTATAGACCTTTTTTATTTCTTATACCTTCTCGCGTACCTAAAGCATATTTTCTTGCATCTATTAGAACAAAGCGCGAAATAGTGTCGCGAACACCAGACAGTGTAGCCCGATGCTCCAAGCATGATGAGTAGCCAACCTATGAGGAGCAAGCACTAGAGGACCAGCTAACTCAGGAGCAGTTCGATAACGAGTTAGAAAAGGATCTAGAAGTGATGCTTACTTAGGAGCAGTGTGATGAGGAGGAAGGGGGAGCAGAAGGAAGAGCAGGAGAGGCTGCTGAAAGCGAAGAAGAAGGGGATGATGATGATGATGACTCAGAAGAGGGATATGTAAGTCCCGAGGATCCTTTCCCACCTGAAGCCAGAAGGAGGCCAATAGAGGAAGATTTGGACAAGGATTTTGACCCGAACGAGGCGGTAGGGAAAAAGTCTTAGCTTGTAAATTTTGCTAAAGCTTTGGCTATGTTACCTCTGCTAACACTTTGACCTATCGTATATACAGGTCCCTCCTGAAACTCGGAAAAGATGACATCGACGTCCATGACATCTCGCTGGATAAGACGGAGTAGAGGAAAGGAGAGCAGAGGCAATAGCCACAAAGACGGATCATGATGCCTCTACTCCACAACCTCAAGAGACAACCATGACTACCAAGCCTAGGAGGAAACGATGGGATAGAAAAGGAAATCTATATCCAGATAAGGCATGCTATGTGATAACAGAGGTCAGGCCAGCAGGGGAGATCCTTGAGCCAAAGGAATTAAGAGGACGATTCCGTAATACGATCGGGGCCCTAGTAAGAGATAAATTGAATCCAGCAATCCCTAACTGGAAAGAGATACCATAGAACAAAAAGAATGAACTATGGTATAGGTAGCTAAGGGTCAATTTTAGATTTTCAGAGGGTAAGCATGAACTTGTAAAAAAATGCTTTTAGGATGATGGGAGAGTCATTCTGACGTTGGAGGTCGGAGCTCAACACGAAGTATATCCAAAAGGGGTTAACTCCCTTCAACAAGTTCGGCAAAATAACTCCTAGTCAATGGGAGGAGCTCGTGGCTCAGAAGACTAAACCGGAGGCATTGGAGCTCAGTGCCCGTAACACTGAGCTGGCAAAGAGGAACAAACACCACCATCATCTAGGCCCCAGTGGCTACTATGCTAAGGAAGAGCAGTTTAGGAAGATGGACGAAGAGGCCACAGCTGCTGGGAATATAGATGTGACGAATTTGAAGGTACGCTCAAGGAATTGGATATATGCGAGGAGTATAGAATCATCCGACGGTAATCTTAAGTTTGATAAGCCAGAGACCCAAGAGGCGGTATCAAGGATACTAAAATATGCTAAAGATAAGGAGAAAGGCTCATTCAATCCTTCCAGAGAAAGGGACGAGCTTAGCCTTGGCTTGGGAAACAAGGAGCACACAGGCCGCACCAGGGGGCTAGGGAAAAGGATGACCTGGAAGCAAGGATTCAAAGAGGACAGGCACATGTACAAGAAATATGGCAGAGACCGGGAGACTAGTCTTGAGCTCCAAGTGAAGGCTCTAGTTGCGAATGCGCTGGAGGAACAAGGACTGTCTATGGAGCCACGGATATTAGTGACGCTGCCGGGAGAACTGGCATTAGTTGGCAGCCCTCCGAAAGTTCCTAGCAGCCAAGGTTCCACTACAGCCACAACCCCCGTCGATCGCATATGGGAACCAACTAGTTGCACCTTGGTGTTTCTCAGCGGCCGACAGAACACTATGATGGAGGTGACAACGGGTGTGGCACATCCTCTTGGTGGCTTACACCACAATAATAAGATACCGTCGGACTGCACTAGGGTCGAGGTGCATACCGTGAAGCCTGAGTTCATGCAATGGAGGATAGACTATGCAACTCCTGAGGGGCTGGTGTTACTCGGAGACGTTATTGTGTAGTTCATCCTTTGGCATAAATGGGACATTATATTGACTGCTTCTTCGTCGCCTCCCCCTCTCCCAAATTTGGATCAAGTTGTTGAGGTCGGGGAGATGTTTTCACCGTCTTGTGACCACCACATTCCTGAGATGCCACATTCTTCCCCGCCTCCTAGCGAGCATGTGCTTGATGAGATGCCATAGTCTTCTCAACAAGCACAGCCGATACATGAACAATGAGTGCCTCCTGAAGGTGATGCATAAGAAGACGAGGACGTGCCTGAATGGAAACTTCGAAAGAAGATTCCAATCAACATAAGGCCAGTTTATGTTCCGATGAAAGACGTATTGTCGGTGTCCAAGTGGTATTCCCTAGACCAGTTCAAGCCTGAGAACCAAGTTAAAAAAGTCCCATCACGGGGTTCTGAGGAGGCCGTAACTAGAAAACTCCACCAAATTGCAAAGCAGTATTCAAATGTTGATGCCATCATATGGTCAAAGGATTACCCGAAAACATATGAAAGAGTCAAGCCCTTCCTACCAAACCGGGACATCCAGCACCTACCACTTGGAATGAGAAGGTTCCATGATTGGTACTTGCGTGTTCTCCCAACGAGTATAGATCTCATACAAGCATGCTTCCCCACTGGCACATTTGGAAGCCCAGCCGGGAAAATTGTCTTTGACTTCAATGACATGCAGACATGCTTTCACCTGGGAGAAATAGAAATGAATCTAATTCGCACGTGGTGCCTGTAAGTCCTTGTCCTCCTGATATGATATGAATATAATCTTTGAATTTTGTTGTAACTAACCCACGCCGTGATTTGTAGAATGCAAGTGCACATTGTCAAACAAATGCCAAGTGTGAATCCCGGGTATCTAGACCCTCAAGCTATAGCCGAAACAAATTTTAATTACCCTAAACAGTGGACACTGGATCCCAAAGAGCTAGCTGGTGCAAAGACTCTTCGGGAGAAAGAGTGCATCCGTACGGCGAAACTACAGGAAGAGTCCCTTAAGGTTGCGGCATATATTGCTCTGGATTTCAAAAATCTACAACAACACTCTACTATATGGCTACCATACAACTTCGAGTAAGTTCAACTCTATACTTAAAGCTTTGTTCGATATATTTTATTCGATGCAAAAGAGCTTATCTAGTTCTAAGATTAAATCCATGCAGCAACCACTAGATTTGTATAGCCGTCGATGTCGGGAGGAGCATGGCATGGGTCTTTGATTCAATAGATAGGGACCCGGCGACATACAAAGACTTCACATCGATTCTTAAGACGTATACATATCGACAATCCTCATTAGCTTATATATTTGTAAACATACTTGTAACGTTCACTTTTGGATACTAACAAGTTGTATTTGCTAAAATAATTCAAACATGGCATTTAGGTTCTATGTCACTCATCATCATGGAAGGCATGATCCAGCAAGTAAGGAAAAGCTGGTTATAAAAACACTTGTCCGGTAAGTGTAACTTACTTCTTTAGTACTCCGTTACATGGCTGTCAAAAGCATTACCTAACATTTTCATATGCAAAACACACAGTGCCCCAAGCAGAAGCCTGGGAGTGTACATTGTGGATACTATATATGTTCTATGATGAGTAACACCAGTGCCTACAGAAGACACCCCTTAAGGGTAAGTTTGAACATCTTCATCGGTAGTATAAAAACTTCGTACATAGTATGAAATACTAAACCGAAACTTGTTCTCTTGTAGTGGAGAGAAGAGAAAGGAATGAAAAAAGACCCATACAAGGATGACCAACTCTTAGAGCTCGTCGGCGACCTTTGCAACTTCATATTGGACCAGATTGTACACGTCAAAGGCGTCTACCATGACCGAGAGTCTGACTTAGGTAGAAATCCTCAGTACTAACACCTTCGTGATACTGAAAGGCTAGCTCTTGGACATTGATAACAATGTGTATGGAATTTGTATATTTAATGATGGATTGTATATATTCTTATGAATTGGACTTGTAATTGTAGTTTATATAATACTATTGTGCTTGTAGTCGCGTTCGGAACGTTGGTCGCGGGGCATTCGGCAATGCGAACGTGGTTCGGAACGTTGGTCGCGGGGCGTTCGGCAACGCGAACGCCGTTCGGAACGTTGGTCGCGCGGCGTTCGGCAACGCGAATGCTGGATGGAATATGCGGAAACAAACAGTTCTGGTCAAATTTGAATTGTAAATTTTAATTTTTTTTGCGGGAAAACGTACTGTAGGGACGGTTCTAGATTGAACCGCCCCTATAAACATGTATTATAGAGGCGGCTGGCACTACAGCCGCCCCTATAAATCGATTTGTAGGGACGGCTGGTAATACAGCCGCCCCTACAAATTGATTTGTAGGGGCGGCTCAATCACCAGCCGCCCTTACAAATCGATTTGTAGGGACGACCTGGGAACCGCCCCTACAAATACATGATTTGTAGAGACGGTTCGGTAGGGGCGGCTGGCCAAACCGCCCCTACAAAAGATTATCCGTCGTCCCTAAAAATACTTTTTTTTAGTAGTGACACACTAAACACGCCACCACATATATAGGCAGCCACCCGCAAATCCACAATCACAAGTGCACGTTCTACCACAGGGCCTATACTAGTATAAAGCAATCGGTGAATCATTTAAAGTTGTACTGTAAATCAGGGCACAAGATTTGGGAGTCATATCCCGTGTACCTTTTGTTTTTGACGAGAGCAAAACAAAAGAATTTGCTGGGTTAAAAAGAATTTGCCTATTGAAATGAGAGCACATTTCTGGGTCCAACAATATAGCATGCTGGATTCTGTCCCCTCTTTACATCGCACAGGACAATCGCCAACTCAATTTTGTCGTAAGCTAGCACTCAGCTGACCTAAATTGTCGTGATCTTTTTTGGACGACGAAAAGAAACGACGACATTTAGTATCGATACATTTTAGAGTTGTACCAAAATATATAGTTACAGCTGATATAATTATAACTCCCTCTGTACTAAAATAATAATCGTATTTGAAATAGGGAAAAAAATTATTCAAATAAATGTTCACTCTTGATTTCTCTTATTATATATGTTGCCATTTGCTAAAGAGTATCATCTCAGAGGCATTTTGAATACAAATATGTTGATGCAAGTTTTATGTCCTAAACTTATATATAATTTGACTGATTGTTGATCAAAGTTTACACAATTTGTTTTTTCACAGTGCAAAATTCACTTATCGTTTTGGGACAAAGAAAGTACTCCCTCCGTCCCCAAATAAATCAATTTTTAGAATCCGTGCAAGTCAAACTATCCTAAATTTGACTAATTTTATCGGAAAGAGTAACATCTATGACATAGAATGAACATATTATGAAAATATATTCTACGGCATATCTAATGATACTAATTCGATGTCATAAGTCTTGACGGATTTTTCTAGAAATTCGATCAAAGTTAACAAAGTTTTACTTAAGACAACTCTAGGAATCTATTTATTCAGGGACAAAGGGAGTAGAAAAATTCTATTTTACTATCCTTAACTGACCAAGTCCAATTTCAAACCCTTAACTATGAAACTATTTATATATTTTTCAACCCTGAGGTGTCAATTTGACCAATGCAAAATAGTTGATATATGTTAAAAGTAATGAGTATATTTAATACAAATCAACACTTTTGTCACTTGGACTATGGAGTTTCTATATCATAAATATATTTGCACATTAATTATAATTTATCTATTCTTTTTGAATCTAAGTAGAAAAAGTTCATTTGTGTACTCTAATTCCATGCCAAGCAAACTGACACACATATTTGATATTTTTATAAAGTGATATATTATTTTTCTAAATTGGGAGATGATTTTTAAAATGTATACATTTATAATCGACTAAGCTTTTGCACACATGGTTATTTGGAATTCATTATTAATTTCAAGTTTTGATTGATCAACATATATCGAACAAGGTTTAGTTTAGTGAAAGAGGATAAATGTTTTGTAGCATGTTAGATTTTGTTTTCATGTATAAAATGTTATTTAGGATATAACGTTTGTGAGGCTACTATAAAATGTTTAAGCCATTTTTGCATTTTTAAATTGAAATACTATCCATCTATTGTCTAGTGGCAATGTCAATCCATGTTATGCAGAACCATTCTAATTTTAAGTCATCGATGAAAATGAATGATTTTAACAGCCGATGATGGCTGAAAAGAAATCAATTTCTTAGTTAAGGTTGAAAACTATACTCAACCCTTGAAGGTTTAAAAATGGACTATTTTTAACTATTAATGTATTAAGGTAGAAAATAGTGGTCAGTGTAATGGTTTATAGATCATCCTATATCTCAAGCACCAAAATATATTTTGAAAAAATATATTTATGCGTAAGGACTAAGATGCCTAAGAGGGGGTGAGCATAGATTAGGTTTCTAAAAACTAATGGCCAGAACACATATAAGGACCTATATGCAGATGTTGAAAATGGACTTCTTGTATGCACACTATTTCTATGTGTTTTTAAAATATTAAATTAGTTTGTATTGTTTTTGTCAAATTGAGGTGTGTTGACTTAGAAGAATGCTAGTATTGCATTCTTCTGGGATGGAAGGAGTAACTAGCGTTATAGCACTACCCACTTACTAGGTGGTAGTGCTACACACAGGGAGACATTATTGCATTCTCTCTTTAGTGGCAATTTTTTGTAGTGATGATCACTATGTGGATAACACACATAAACGACAGGCCTTATGACATGTCACTAATGACTAAATAGTGATGGCTCCGGTGAGGAACTCTCACTTATGTAGCTTTTGTGATATTAAATTTTTTTATTTTGGAGTGTGAATAGGTAACACTAAATAAAATAAATGATTTTGTTATTCATCTAAAATTTTCCAACCTTGTTTAATTTATTAGCAACTTGAATAGTGAAAATGGCATGGTATAAGTTATTTTAGAATTGAATTGAATTGGTTGTTTCATTCCGTGCCTTTGCATAGATTTTGTTATAACAAAAATAAATTTCAAGTTCAATTAATGCCTCGAATAGGTTTTTGTTCTATTTTTAAAATCAAGTTTAAAAATTATGTTTTGAAATTAGTTTTGGATAAATTTTAAAATTAAGGTTCAAAATGGTTTTAAAAATTAGAGCATATTTGGTTTTCAAACTTTAAAATTTTAATGCCTTTAAAATTTAGTAATATCAATCTTTAATCTAGAGTCGTTGATCTTAATTAATAATATCGACACTTAATCCATTGTTTTCTAGTTTTCTAGTATTGCCACTACTTAGTTGTATTTACTCTAATTTTTTTCAATAAGAAATTAAACTTGGCATTGCCATATATGCTGATGGTTCAATGTAAATCTTATACTCATCGTCACGAAATATATGTATCCATGAAAATTTATCCTAAAATATATCACTACTATTTGGAAGGAAAAAATGCATCTTTTGAACCGGCTGGGGTAATGATTCATTATCACTATCGGTGCTTCCTACGAACCAGGTGTCATTGCTAGTTTTTAACACGCACTTGGGTAATTTTATTCGAACACACTTAAATCCGACCTAATCTCTTCCCTATTCCTCTCCCTCACTCAGTGCCTACTCAATCTTTCTCACCTGGTAATAAGGATGAAAACGGCCGAACTCGGTCGAAAAACTCCTCAACCGTTTTCTACTTTTACATTTGAAATACGAAAGCGAAAGCGGACAAGCCGGACACGAAAACGAACACGAATTTACGGAATATCTAGAATTTTGGAAACGAACCAATTCGAGCGGAATTATGTCGAACACGATCAGTATGCGAAAATTCAATACGAAATACCGACCCACAGTGCATAGCATTAAACAAGTGCACAACCAAATACATAACAAGTTCACAACTAACAAGTGCATGATCTAATTCAAGTGCATAGCATTAAACAAGTGCATGACCAAATACATAACAAGTCTAGAACAAACAATTAACAGAACATGAACGTCTACCCGAGGGCTCCGGGACACACGGCGCTCATCCCGCGGCGCTGGGTATGGGCGCTGAGGCGGGGAATGGACAGGCAGCGGCGGCGGCACCTGGGGGCGGTCGGGAGCGCCTCTGCCCCGTCACTTTGCCAGGCCCAAACTGAAGCAGCAGGCTGGCACTTGCCTGTTTCATCTCCTCCGGCACCCTGCACATCACGTGCGTAGGCAAAGCGCACCGGCCCAGCCCAACTCCCTCCGCTTCCGGCTCAGGACCAGCACACAGCGTCACGTGCACAGCACACGGGCGTGAAAGCACCGCGCCTGCCGCACTCATGCGCAGAGCGCCGCGGTAGCCGCTGCCAGCCTAGACCCACTGGTCAGCCAGACCCGTCCCCACTCGCGTGCACTCCAAGCACAGAGAGAGGGTGCCGTTTGCCGGGCCCAGGAGCCAGCCGCAGAGTTTGCCCTCTCCATTTCCATCCCATCGCTACTCCGTCAAAACAGCGTCGCCTTCTCTCTGTGCGTCGGACGAGCAGCCCACCTGACGTCGATTGCGGAGTGGGCCTGGCGGCTTGGGCTTTGTGCGTTGGAGCGGGCCACGAGAGGAGGTGGGGTTCGGTTGGGCCGTTGGGGAGGCCAAGGCTGTCTGGGCCGAGGGCGCAGGTGGGCTGCTCGTGCGCAAGCTGGACCAAATTCGGTTCGAACCGAATTTAGAATACGGAAGACTTCGAATAAAATGTAGAAAAGTATAAATCCGTCGAACAAAGCCTAAACCGAATTCGATCCGATTTCGAATTTAGTATTCCGTATTTCGAATTCGAATTTAGTATTCCGTATTTTGTCCGAAAATACGAATTCACTCGGATCAAATGTAGAAAACGATGCAGTTCGGTTCGGGATATTTCCTTTCCGTTTTCATCCGTACCTGGTAATGGCACCTATCACTGCCACTTGCCCACTCTCAAGTGACAAAACCACTTGTGACAGTCGGTTCACAACCGGCAGTGTTTATCGATCGTGTGGTAGTGAGTATTGATACTTTTCTATGTAATTATGTAAATATGGTCAATCCAAGGATGATGCTTCAACTAAACACTAAAAACAATATTTGAACCATATCTTTTTTCGGATGGAGAAACGCAAGAATTATATGGTGGGCCTGACACCACGTGGCCCCGCAGCTAATTGGTACGGTCGTGCAGTAGCTTCACATGCGCGCGCTGCTGATGACCCATCGCCTTGCTCACGGCCTGCTCCTCCCTGTCCATCTTGTAGCAATCCCGACAACGCTGGCGCACTGCACCAATTATCAGCGGCTGTTCTCTCTTCTCCCCCTCTAGCTGTGGTTGCATGGCCACGACTTGTTTCGACCAAAAAAATTTGACTTCAGTTTTTACTCAGTAATCTATAGCTAAAACAAGCACCCAGCATTAATTATTTACCATAGATTCTCCGATTTAGCATGTCAGCTTATAGCAGTCCAGTAATCCACTGTACATCAGTTTCTACTAGATTGAAACACGCATGTTTAGTTGTTTACCCGGCCCACCATGCAATTACAAACATAACAGCTCGTTTTTTTCCGGCTGCCTCCTTCTAGGTCATCGGGATTTCGGGGTGTTTGGTTGCCCGCCGCACTTCACCTTAGACACGTTTGACCGAGTTGATAATTGGGGCTCCATATGTCAGAGTAAAAAAGTGGGGTGAGATTCCTTTAGACACGGCAAAGTGTGGCTCCAAAATTCTTTGTCACACTACCCCAGATATGGACATCGCTGTCGGTTCAAAAACCCCTTTCACTGCCGGATTTTGAACCGACAGTGGCATACCGGTAGTGATGGGGGTTGACATCACTGTCGGTTCTTAAAAACCGACACTGATCTACAGGCAATAGTGTCGGTTCCTGGGTCCACCCGGCAGTGTCCAGTTAAATAACACTGCCGGTTTGTAGTCCCAACCGACAGTGAAGGTTGCATCAAGAGTGCCGGTTCTTGGCTCAAGCCAGTAGTGTTGAGCAAGCCTACACTGTCGGTCCATGGCTCAAACCGGTAGTGTTGTCGTAACCATCACTATCGGTTCATGGCTCAAGCCGGCAGTGTTGAGCAAGCCAACACTATCGGTTTGTTGCTAACCGACAGCGATGGTTACGATAACAATGCGGGTTTGTTGCTAACCGGCAGTGATGGTTACGACAACACCGTCGGTTTGTTGCTAACCGGCAGTGAGGGCCCATTCTCATTTTATTATTTTATAATTTATTTTAATTTATATTTTTTTTGTGGAATCGGGTTTTGTTTTATATACGCTACGTAGACGACATGTCCATCAATATTAAATATTACAAATGTTACGGTTACAATTCAAATGTTCTTATCCAGATCTCGATTTCTCAAAATAAAAAAGAAATGTTCTCGGACTTCACATATTGTGCAATGCTTCTCGGACTTCTTACAATAACCTGGCGAGCCGCGCTAGGCCATACTGGTCCTTGTAGTTCACGGATTGTGCAATAGAAAATACTCCATCTTTTTCCAATACCTCGGCTAAGATAAATTTTGCCAGCTCCGATTGCAGTGCAACGATCTCCATGTCTAACAGCCTTTTGTGGTTATATTTCTTGCGCTGTCATTCAAAAAAGATGATATCCAAATAGAAACAGTAAATCATTTTGTTGAATTATTAACATGCATAAATGAAATGGAGATTATACACACCAACTTATCGGCTTCTTCCGATTTCCTACTGATGTAGCGAAGCATTGCCCACATTACATAAAACCCGCATTTATTATTTCTCGCCGGCTGTGATAGGTACTTCCCCTCCATTTCGACAACCTTGAATGGGACCTGCGTCCCACTGATATGTCTTCTTCGGACACTGTGCAACATTAAAGGGAGAAACATTAGAAAGCATTATGTGTGATTAGAAAATAATATGTTATTAGGATCGCTTACTAATTCATCACTGCCACCAGTGCATTCAGATGATGAAATGGTTTTTTCTTCGAGTCCCACACATCGATCAGATTTTTAGCAAGATTGACATAAATGAAGACGAAATGGTTGTTGCAATCACAAAATCCTAATTATCGAATAATCTTAACGAAAAAAGAAGCATAAAATTAAAAGGCGAGAACAAATACTCGCAGTTGTAGGCTAGAAGTATGCGGGTTTTGTTCTTCATCGTGAATTCATCGAAAACAACAATCAATCTCTGTTTTAGATCTTCCACGTCACATCCATGGAGGCCTAGACATGTCCTCTCATTGACTCGCAAGAGGTCCAAGAAGCCTATGTAATCCCATTTGCTTTTTAGAATGCAAAATTTTGCTATACACCTACATAAAATCATAGAAAGTGCTCAAAAGTTAACAATTTGAGTCTCGAAAGAGTAGTTAATTGTGATATCGTGCGTGTAGGGTACTTACATAGTCCACAACGTCAACATTTAAACATCGAGAGAGCATTTCTGTTATAGCTGGAACAAGCACTCCCACTCGACATCGAACTTCTCTTCTTCAGCATAATGGAAAATATATGGCGAACAGATAATAACCTCAAAACCAAAGTCGTCCATCTCAGTTGCTTGAGCCATGTAATATTTTCATGTAACTGGCGCATACATGCTGTCAGAATTTTATACTCATGATCAGGAACCAAAAGATTGCCCCTTTCATACTTTATTGCCGGTGTTCCCATCCCTTGTACATCATAATAGATGTTCGCGGCCTCTTCTATGGTTAATCCTGGGTTGTCTTCGACGTACTTTTGTATGTTCCTTAAATCTTTATTGTGTATTTCTTCGTCTCTTGTTATAGCGTATTTATTCTATGTTTGCCTTTCAAATTCGGACTTCAACAAATACGAAGGCAGCGAGGCACAGAGATTGAAGAAACTAACATAATCTTCCTTCGAGATGTGTGCTGTAAATTTTTCTTTCATCAAGGTGGTAACGCTGCCACTGAACGGCCTTTTTCTTTTTTGTTGGTCCACTTTGGGAGCATTAGCGACCGAATCCAAGGACCTTTTTTGCAACTGCGAGGATGTCCTTGATCTTGTTTTGGGCTGAGGAGGAGGAGGAGGATGACGGCGAGAATTTTGTTTTTCCAGCACTGATGAAGATGGACGAGGAGGAGGAGTCTCTTTTTTCGGAGCTGATGAAGATGGAGTCGGACAAGGAGGAATAGAAGGAGAGCTCTGTCTTCTTGGGGGTGATGGCTCCAGATGAGGAGGAGAGTGATCTCTGTTGGAAGATGGTGAGTGATCATCGTGGGTGGGCAAAGACTTGTAGTCGTTCTCATCATCAGAGGACAATTGATGGTCAAGCTTAATGAAGCGCTTGCGCTAGGCCACTTGAGAGGCCTTATTTTGACCAAGTTCTGGCCTATCTTCCGCTATGGGGTACTCAATGGGTATCTTGTTATACTTCTTATCAAGTATTCTATCAATGGTGATGCGAGCGTACCCCTATGAAATTAGGCGGCCATTAATTGTCCTATCTCCCATAGGTCAGGCCTGGCCAAGCGCCATCTTGTCCTTTATCCATTCCTAATGGATGTACAACTTGACATTGATGGGTTCAGTGATGCCGTCCACTGAATGAGGCACATTCGTCTCTTCTTCATCGAGCGGGGTCGATCCGTAGCTGCTGCGACCCCTAAACTGTGGGCTAAAGGCAGTAGAAGTAGGGTTTTGTCGTACTCCTGTGCCCTTGGACAACAAAATTTGCTCTACTCGTGCTTCAACAATCGCCTCAATCCGTGTTTCTATTCTATCTTCCACCTCTTTTAGTCGCCTCAAATACTCTGCCTCCTGTTCTGCTCTACCCCTCGAGCGGCTATGGTAAGTGTTAGATTCTTAGGGGAATGCTAGTTTCTAAGGAACAACACCAGTTTCTCTAGTGCGACCAGGGTGCTCCTTGGTTCTGAGTGCTTGGGTGAGCACGTCTTTCTCCCTATTAGAAGTGCGAGTCCCTTGCCTCACCTCCTCAGTTACCTAGGGGATCCTCTGGATGAGTTCACTCATGGGTTGATTTGAGGAGCTAAAGCTCCCATCCTCGGCATGCCGTACAGTTCTCCCCTTATAGTTTAATACCGATCTAGGCTCCCAATCGGCGATCTCAACCTCAATGCCTTCCTCAGCAAGGTGATCCATCTTTTGAAGTTCTGCTTCAAATTCTG
This sequence comes from Miscanthus floridulus, assembly GCF_019320115.1. Classification (NCBI taxonomy): domain Eukaryota; kingdom Viridiplantae; phylum Streptophyta; class Magnoliopsida; order Poales; family Poaceae; genus Miscanthus; species Miscanthus floridulus. The sequence continues at coordinate 22,504,553 of NC_089582.1, read as the reverse complement.
GCATCTTTTTGGCATAGCCACGAGAGCCGAGATGATGAGGATTCGTCGCTTTCTGCGAATTCTCCTTATTCTTCCTGCTCAGTTCTAAGTACTCCTCGGATAACCTGTATTCCTTGAAATCCTACCAGAAGTACTTCTGCTTGCTAAACTGTCCACCATAGAAATCTGGTACTTTATTTTGGAGGACAAAATTCTTATACAATGTCCCCTTGAAATTCTTGAAGCATGTCCCCATGATTTCTTTTGCTTTTTTCTTGACTCACTCCCTGTCATACTCTGCTGGGAAAGTGAAATACTCTGGGATCTTGACATCCCATATAATCCTTCTCGCTTTTGGGAACCCTCCACCGGTCATCATCTTTCCCAATCCACTTCCTGTACTTAATCGGGATGAAGTCCCTAACAAGTAACCCGAGGATAGTCATGTATTTAGTCAAAGCTATAGGCGGTGAGAGTGGATCCCCGAATTCATTGAACTTAGTAATGTGCCAGTGTGCATTCCTACCAACAGGAATCTTTGACACGCCTCGCTTGGATCTGGCCTTCCTGCTACCTGAACCCTCTGGCTCCTCGGCCGGCGGAGGCTCCTGCTAGAGACATCAAGTAAGCTATGACTCTCTCAATTGATTAGCGTGTGTGGCTACATAGTCACATGATACCAAAGTTACCTAGCCATCTTGGTCATTTTGACCCAGATCGAGCAGGCTAGACGGGGTCCATGGCTGCTCGTTCTCACCGACCTGATTGATACCGTCACCGTTTGTCGGATCATGCGGCTCTCCCGTTCTAGTGATATCAGCCGCTTCTTGTTGTCGATCTGTTATTCGACGATGGGGTAACAGGCGACGATGAGTCATGGCTGTGACACGATCGTGGTTAGCTTTGGCCACAGACAACTACTAATAGCATATGTTCATATATATATAATATGTTTAATGCAAAGTCTAATAATAAGTCCGCATACAACAAAGTCAAATAATAGCATATGTTCACCTAGAACAAATTACCAGGTTGTCCATGGTTTGCATTCATTGCACCATAGTAGGCCGGTTGTCCATGGTTTGCAAGGTAGGCTGGATGACTATAGTAGGCCCTCAAAGCTTCAGCTTCTGTTTTGTATTTTTTGTGCAAATTACCAGGGTAGCGATTGACTTGAGCATAGCAATCTTCCCAGGTTCGATAAATCCTAGACATGTGACCAACATGCACTACATACCATGCCATGGTTGCCTATACATTTAAGTAAATTAGGCATGTGGTAAGTCCTAATGGTAACTCACTAAACAAGAGTTATTATTCAAGTTATATGGCCAAACTAAATCTATTTAATGTTCTTTATCCTTGACATGATAAAAAATTACCTCAATAATTAGACTATTTATTATTCAGAGATCAATGTGGTTTAGTAATCATACTTGCTAGGTCCTCAACAAATCGGTAGGTAGCATAATCTCTTCAGGGAAAAACTAACTGGTTTATGTAACAGCATATAACTCAATCGAATAGGAATCGACCGCTATTGGGAAGACAACAACTGTGGGGCATTTCATCAAACACTTAGCTGGCAGTGAGCCACGCACTCACCGTGGGGGTGTGTAAGTAGCTGTCCGTGCGCTCCTGAAGGCCTCGGTGGTGCTCCGGCGTGGGGCGGTGCACGGACGTCGACGTCGAAGAAGAGGAGCGTGGGGCTAGGAACGGCGGCATGGGGGGCGAGGGACGGGTGCTCCGGCGTGGGGCGGTGCACGGGAGTCGGTGTCAAAGAAGAGGAGCGTGGGTCTGAGAACAACGGCGCGGGGGGCGGTGGATGGGTGCTCGGGCGTGGGGCGGTGCACGGGCATCGGAGTCGAAGAAGAGGAGCGCAGGGCTGGGAACGGTTGGCGCGGGGTTGAAATTTGGATAATTTCAACCCGCGCCGGGCTTTTGTACCAGACCTCATCACAGCCAGTTCTAATTATAAACCGATAGTGACGGGGGTACAACACTGCTGGTTGTAAGTCAAAACCGATAGTGATGTAGAAATATCACTGCCGGGCCATTCTTTAAACCGGCAGTGATTGCCGTGTAGCGGTTCCAACATAAGTAAGTTATCTTTTCCACTTCTTTCGAATACCTCCTACTGGCTCAACGGTTAAGACGCCGCGACTTAGCCCATGATACCCGTGTTCGAATCCCGGGCGGCCCAATTTTTTGGTTTAATTTTATAATTTATTAAGCGGTCTAAGGGTCAAAAAGAAAAAATAAATAAACATTGGCACACATCCTATACTAGCGCAGCGGTTATGTCTCTGAACTCTATAGCCCGAGACCCGAGCTCAAACCCGAGGGCTGGCACAATTTTTTTTAATTTTTTATATATCACTGTCGATTTTTGAAATAAACCGACAGTGATAACCAGCATCACCATCGGTTTATTCTCATCACTGTCGGTTTTTTGAAACCGATAGTGATGTTTATATATTTAAAAAAAATCTTTTATATACTGAATAAATAGAAGCATATGTATTTCTATGTCAAAATGGCTTGAAAATTTTTTGGCAAGCTTGTACACCCAAATTAAGATCTCACAAAGGATCTTAGGTTTTTCTAATCATTTTTTATTTATTATATTTTTCTATGTGCTGATTGAGACAAAAGAGGGTGAATTTCATCTTGGACCCTATAGATTTTTTTCATCCACCTCCACAAAATTCTTATCCCTAGGGTACATTAGAGCCTATGTAAAAGTTTGGCACCATTCCGGTTCTTTTCGTGGGTAGACTCAGTTCAACCTATAATTAATCGGTGTCGTCGTGCGGAAATTCAATTAAATCTCAGAAAGTAGCAAACCATCTCCGAAAAATTCTAAACTTGGTGTTTCTTTCGCACGTGGCACGTGTAAGCCTAAGAAAAAGTTTGAGACCAATACGACATCGGAATGCGTATGAACCACAGAAACCTTGATAGCCTATGTGTATAGTCATGGTTCGATGAGAAGGCAAATGTACCTCTATGAAACATGTATACTCCGCCTATGTCGAAATAGCTTGAAATTTTTTTGGCATGCATGACCCAAATTAAGATCCCACACAGGATCTTAGGTTTTTCTGATCATTTTTTTATTTATTATATTTTTCTCTGCGCCAAATGAGATAAAAGTGGGTGAATTTCATCTTGGACCCAATAGATTTTTTCATCCACCTCCACAAAATTCTTATTCCTAGGGCACATTAGAGCCTGTGTAAAAGTTTGGCAACATTCCGGATCTTTTCGTGGATAGACTCAGTTCAACCTGTAATTAATAGGTGTCGTCGTGCAGAAACTCAATTAAACCTCAGAAAGTAGCAAACCATCTTCAGAAAATCCCAAACTTGGTGTTTCCTTCACACGTGGCATATGCAAGCCTGAGAATAATTTTGAGACCAATACGACACCGGAATGTATATTTCTAGTTGCCCAACAAATGTTACACGAATTACATGCATGACAATAATTAAACACACAAAGATGTACGTATTAAAATTAGAACCCAATTAAACTACGACCTTGAAAACCTAGCTAAATAAACATTAATTACTATTGGAATCACTGCCGGGATCGATCGGGACACGCACACTAACATGCCTCTATAGCCATATATGGTAATTGATATCACGGATTATGTATCCGCTTGTATCGATGAAGTCCAATGCCCGTATGAGTGCACTCTCTCGTGCCTCACAATACCGAAAAATGGTCGGCCATAGATGTAACCTACTGAACGACCACTACACCTGTTAGTAATCCATATGCAGTACTGACGTCCTTCTATAGTGAGTTGGCCGAGGTTTCTATTGTAGAAGTCCCAATCGTACCCGAGTTGATCTGTAGCTTGGTCTAGAACAGCCCACAGGTCACATGCAGCATAGGTAAGATCCTGTAGCGCAATTTGCATGCGAAGAAAAAGAAAAAAATTAGAGAATGTTATTACAATAATAAACAACAAAAAACCATGACTCAGGTATAAGTGACCATTTTACCACATCTGCATGGTTGTAGCTCGTAAACCATTCGTTTGCTTGCGGGACGGGGATGTCACCAGCATTCAAAGCAAGTGCCTTGAAGTGCGAGAAATCAGGCACATAATAGCAAATACATCCAAGTGCCTCTAAACAGATGCGCACGTCACTTAATTGGGCGCTTATCATGTTTGGGCTCTGTATTCCCGTCCCATGGATATGGTTCCGATGATTTGAACCCCTCACAGGGATGAAAAAACTGGGTTCACATGTCCATAGCCGACCACTTGCATTAGATGTCGTGTTCTCGATGATGTCCGAGATAAAGAACCAGCTAAGTGCTGTTCGTAGCCAATCTATTGGGGATATAGTCTGCGACATATATGCATGCAACAATGATATTAAACTAATTACACTTATTTGTTAGCATCAAAAAACAAAAGATGTTGGAAAATATTTCATACAATAACTAGAACAGGGAACCATGGAATGGCCACATTAGGAGCGAATGGCTCATCGCTAGGGTGAAAACCTGGTTCTTGTGGTGGGGGAGGTCCATTGTTCATACCACCTGATCGATAAAATGCAAAAAAATAAACACAAAATATATGCACAAAAAATTCTTCCAAGTAAAATATGGCAACATAATTAAATATTGATCGAATGCAAGGAATAAGAATATATATAAATGTAGAATGCAAAGAAATATGAATATAAATATAGATCAAATGAATATAGATAGAATATTAGAGAAGACAACATATCAATACCATTGAAAAATGCAGGAGCCATGACCAAATCACGTAGAGTGAGAGTGGATGTCTTGAGAAGTGAGAGTGAAACATGAGAAATGAGACTAAGAGAGTTTGTGGGTGGGTAGGATCAATGTATGTGGCTACCAGTTTGTTTTATATAGGGGGCATGGACATCACTGTCGGTTTCTAAATAGAACCAACAATGAAGGTACATATATGTAAAGGATATATTTATTTAGATACTACAGTGGAAAAGTTTTAACGAGAACGATATATTTATTTAGATAGTAATGCAATACATAAAAAAATTACAAAAATTTAGAAATAAGTTACATATACGATAACGACATATTTATGTAGACAACGAAGTTGGCTATCACTGCTCTGTGGAACGTTGTATATATATGACCGCTTCATACAGACCCAAGGTGGAAGGTTGTATATATAGAGCGTCACTAGCCAGGTGCTATGATTGCTTCTAACCTGGTCGAAAGGATTTATCCCATCTGTGCTCAAAGCAAACCAAAGGTGCCTTACCTCTCCACAGATGTCCTTATAGAATATAGTATTGTTAGTCCACCAGTCATGCCCAACGGTGGGGTGCCTTATCATTGTATCTTTCTTACGCTCTTCTCCATGCCAGCGCAACAGCTGAGCTGACTTTGCATATGCAAACAACCTATTCACCCGGGGAGCTATAGTGAAATACCAAACGACCTTTATGGGACCTCCTCTGGTCTTGGTACCCTTATCTGACGGTCCTTCCTTGTAACATGGAGCTTCACACTTGGAGCACTTGTCCAAGTCTTTGTATTTTTCTCTACGGTACAATATGCAATCATTGGAACATGCATGGATTTTTTCAACCTCGAGGCCGATGGGGCAGATCATTTGCTTGGCCAAGTATGTCTTTTCTGGCAACTCATTTTTTTCTGGGAGCATTTTCCTTATTGTGCCTAACAACTGATCGAAGCCTTTATCGCTCAACCCGTTTGTCGATTTGAACTCTAACAGCAGGATGTCGGCTTCCAGTTTGCTCATTAGACAATCCCTATACAATGGTGTTTTGTCATCTTGTCTCATTTTCTCTAGCTTTCTCAGCTGTCTTTCACTAAGACATCGGGTCTCTACATTACGTAGCAGCTGAGAAATGCCATCGTTATCCTCGGTGTCGTCAGCTAGCGTGTTCCTAAACACATTATTAATTGTGGCCATAGGTTCCGTGTTGACATCGGGTTCCTCGTCAGCATTGTGGATGGCTACGTCAGGCATGTCCACATCATCATCGTTTCCCTACAGAACATTCACACCAACCTCACCATGTCCATATCGTATAGTTTGGCATGAACCCCCTGGTAATCAAGTGTGATCGTATAGACTCAATTTGACGAAAGTTCCTTTGATTCTTGCAATCTTTGCATGGGCAGAAGACAGGGTTCCCATTTCCAGCATGAACTTTGGCATCGGTGATAAACTGGCTGACGCCATGCTTGTACCGCTTGTCCGTTCGGGATAGATGCATCCACTCTCGATCCATCTCTGCACAAAAAAAAATACTAAGACAGCAATTACAAAGAATTAATAAGAAATCGAGCTTCATGAACAACAATTGTTGCTCGAAAGTACTATTTTTGGAAAAACATTATTATACACTAGTTATTGGAAAATTGAAATTGGTAGCCCCGGCCCTGTAAATTGAAAATAGTAGTAAAAAATAATTATTGCACAATATTGAAGAACAACTATTCTACTCTACTTCTAAGAACTAATTATAGCATCACATACTAACAATGATGATCTTGACCACCATGGAATAATTAGCTAGGAATTTAAATGTGTTTATAGACACTAACCATTTGGATGATGGATTCACCATAATTTGAGCCTTGCACAAATATCCAATTGGAAAAGTGCTCTATAGAATGGAGAAAGAACTAGAATGAGAATCAAGCAATGTAGCCATCAAAACGAAGCTAATTAAGCAACAAAATCAAAGGTGTAGATGTTTGTTACTAACCTTAAAGCAAAAAGATCAAGCCATTCTTCAAAATCCCAGCGCTAGCTTCATTGTGAAGAGTAGCCGCAACAATGGAGGGAAGGGCCCAAACGTGTGCCTTTGTTCTCGGGATGGAAGAGAGGAGGAAGAAAAGGACGGCTGCAGCCTTTATATGCTATAGGCTTATCACCGTCGGTTCTTAGCTAGAACCGACAGTGATAGAGCAAAATCACTACCGGTTTGTGGCTTGAACCGGCAGTGATAAGTGGCCGCAAAAACACTGCCGATTCAAGCCACAAACCGGCAGTGATGTGGTGCTTCACTGCCGGTTTTAGCCTAGCCCCAATTATTTTCTCATTTTCAAGCTCATAACCGGCAGTGATGGTACATTACTGTCAGTTCTCATAAATCCGGCAGTGATGATGCCGACAGTGATGTCCAAATCTAACGTAGTGTCACACTTTTTGTGACTTGCCACACTTGCCTAAGCTATTAGTTATGGTAATTTATGGCTAGGAACCAGGCACCCCGTTCCTCTTCGTACACCATGGCCCTGACAAATGTCCTCGTACTTGCAAGAAACGGAAGATGCAACAGGGGAAAGTAGGAAGAGATCATGCGAAATACAATATGTTTTTGCACTTGGATGATTAGGCTTGGTCCTTAACATGAGGAGAGTGTCTAAACTATGGTAGTTTCTGCATTATGAAGGCCCTTAGGGACTAATATTACCTGCAAATGTAGTTAGCTATGGAGGGATTTACTATTTTTGACAATAATGATTGATGTACAACCGATGAATGTTAACTATACTTGAAACATGATTATTTGCACTTTTGTTATGGTGATTATTGCTAATTAATTAATATTAACTATTGTTAATTTCTATGTTTGCCACATTAATTTGCACCGTCCTCCACCAATCCTATGGTGCCACTTGGCCCGACTACAGACGCACGTGACCCGAGGGCAACAACATCTGTCCCTGATGTTTGGTCGTCAAACCAAGCGATTGCTTCTCCATCACATATCTCTCATGCACAGCGATCTCTTATGGTTAGGACTAGTCTGGCTTGGACTTAAGTTTAATAATGCCGTAGCAGTGACAACAACAACTATATATCCTTGTGTTTATATATATTAACAGAGATGCGCCCACCAAATCGTGTCCAATGTTTCCTAACATTCTTCCACGTGGCCTTTATATATGATGCTTGGAATTGGAGCCACGCTAGAGCATACTTAGAATATATATCTAGAGCATAGCTTAGCTAACTTGCGAGCACCTTATTTTTTTTTTGTCGTATTCAATCGTACGGAAAGCTTGTACATACATGTTTTCATCAGACGCAGACCAGAGCCAAGGCCCAAGGCTTCTCAAATTTCCTTTTCTGCCATCTATTCCAACGTTGATGGCAGAACTAATTAAATAGTCTTCTTCTTTCTGCCATCTATTCCAACCCTGAGGTGTCAATTTGACCAATGCAAAATAGTTGATATATGTTAAAAGTAACGAGTCACTACTGGAGTGCCCGAAACACTCGACAAAAGACATAAAACACTTGGCAAATGGTTCACCGAGTGTAACACTCGGCGAACAGCACTCGCCAAAAACAGTGACGGCAAAGCCAACTTTGCCGAGTGTCTTTTATCGAGCACTCGGCAAAGCCTTTGCCGAGTGCCCGACACTCGGCAAAGTTGAAACCGAAAAAAACTCGAAAAAAATGGGAATTTTTACCCAAAAAAATGGAATTTTTTTTATCGATGGAGGCCCCCACCGGCCAGCGCCCACCCTACGTGGCCAACGCGATTCGAACCTGAGACCTCCCGCTGTGCACGTATCTCCTCTACCACTACACCACAATCTCACTTGTGTCTAGATTCCGTTTTAGTTCCCAATATATTATACCAAACTGAGTGTAAATTGCATGTTTGAGGCCCTAAACAAATTCAAATAAAAAAGTTGTAAACTACAAAGTTTCATAACTTTTCGAGATCTACACTTTTAGTTTAGGAAGTTTTTCCATCCGAGGTCGTTTACAAAATTTGAATTTTGAAATTTTGAAATTCAAACACAGTTTTGCATGACAAGATGTTTTCAAATCAAAAAGTTGTAAACTACAAAGTTTCATAACTTTTCGAGATCTACACTTTTAGTTTAGGAAGTTTTTCCATCCGAGGTCGTTTACAAAATTTGAATTTTAAAATTTTGAAATTCAAACAAAGTTTTGCATGACAAGATGTTTTCAAATCAAAAAGTTGTCAACTACAATGTTTCATAACTTTTCGAGATCTACAGAGTTTATTTTGGTTGTTTTTTCATCCGAGGTCGTTTGAAAAGTTCGAATTTTAAAATTTTGAAATTCAAACGCAGTTTTGCATGACAAGATGTTTTCAAATCAAAAAGTTGCCAATTACAAAGTTTCATAACTTTTCGAGATCTACAAAGTTTATTTTGGTTGTTTGATCATATGTTCATCCAACATGGTCGTTCTAACATTGTTCACAAATCTTATATATCTCTCTTGTAGTTTCATAAACTACAAGAGAGATATGTTAGATTTGTGAACAAATTTATTTTCACTTTGTTGTATGAAGAAAAGACCAAAACAAACATTGTACATCTTGATGAGTTATACAACTTTGTAGTTGAAAACTTTTTCATTTGAATTAATTTACTGCTTCAAAATGTGCTTTGAAATTTTCTTTGCCGAGTGTAAAAAAAACACTCGGCAAAGAAGCTCTTTGCCGAGTGTCAAAAAAAAACACTCGGCAAAGAGACTCTTTGCCGAGTGTTAAAAAAAACACTCGGCAAATAGCCTCTTTGCCGAGTGTCAAAAAAAACACTCGGCAAAGGCGTCTTTGCCGTCTTTGCCGAGTGCCCGAAAAACAACACTCGGCAAACCACCTGGCACTCGGCAAAGAGCCGGTCTCCGGTAGTGAGTATATTTAATACAAATCAACACTTTTGTCACTTGGACTATGGAGTTTCTATATCATAAATACATTTGTATATTAATTATAATTTATCTATTGTTTTTGAATCTAAGTAGAAAAGTTCATTTGTGTACTCAATTCCATGCCAAGCAAACTGACACACATATTTGATATTTTTATAAAGTGGTATATTATTTTTCTAAATTGGGGGATGATTTTTAAAATGTATACATTTATAAACGACTAAGTTTTTGCACACATGGTTATTTGGAATTCATTATTAATTTCAAGTTTTGATTGATCAACATATATCGAACAAGGTTTAGTTTAGTGAAAGAGGATACATGTTTTGTAGCATGTTCGATTTTGTTTTCACTTATAAAATGTTATTTAGGATATAACGTTTGTGAGGCTACTATAAAAAGTTTAAGCCATTTTTGCATTTTTAAATTGGAATACTATCCATCTATTGTCTAGTGGCAATGTCAATGCCATGTTATGCAGAACCATTCTAATTTTAAGTCATGGATGAAAATGAATGATTTTAACAGCCGATGATGGCTGAAAAGAAATCAATTTCTTAGTTAAGGTTGAAAACTATACTCAACCCTTGAAGGTTTAAAAATGGACTATTTTTAACTATTAATGTATTATGGTAGAAAATAGTGGTCAGTGTAATGGTTTATAGATCATCCTACATCTCAAGCACCTATTTTTCTTTTTGAAAAAAAATATATTTATGTGTAAGGACTAAGATACCTAAGAGGGGGTGAGCATAAATTAGGTTTCTAAAAACTAATGGCCAGAACACATATAAAGACCTATATGCAGATGTTGAAAATGGACTGCTTGTATGCACACTATTTCTATGTGTTTTTTAAAATATTAAATTAGTTTGTATTGTTTTTGTCAAATTGAGGTGTGTTGACTTAGAAGAATGTTAGTATTGCATTCTTCTGGGATGGAAGGAGTAACTAGCGTTATAGCACTACCCACTTACTAGGTAGTGCTACACACAGGGAGACTCTATTGCATTCTCTCTTTAGTGGCAATTTTTTGTAGTGATGATCACTATGTGGATAACACACATAAACGACAGGCCTTATGACATGTCACTAATGACTAAATAGTGATGGCTCCGGTGAGGAACTCTCACTTATGTAGCTTTTGTGATATTAAATTTTTTATTTTGGAGTGTGAATAGGTAACACTAAATAAAATAAATGATTTTGTTATTCATCTAAAATTTTCCAACCTTGTTTAATTTATTAGCAACTTGAATAGTGAAAATGGCATGTTATAAGTTGTTTTGTGACAAAGAATTTTGGAGCCACACTTTGCCGTGTCTAAAGGAATCTCACCACACTTTTTTACTCTGACATATGGAACCCCAATTATCAACTCGGTCAAACTTGTCTAAGGTGAAGTGTGCCTGGCAACCAAACACCCCGAAATCCCGATGACCTAGAAGGAGGCAGCCGGAAAAAAACGAGCTGTTATGTTTGTAATTGCATGGTGGGCCGGGTAAACAACTAAACATGCGTGTTTCAATCTAGTAGAAACTGATGTACACTGGATTACTGGACTGCTATAAGCTGACATGCTAAATCGGAGAATCTATGGTAAATAATTAATGCTGGGTGCTTGTTTTAGCTATAGATTACTGAGTAAAAACTGAAGTCAATTTTTTTTTGGTCGAAACAAGTCGTGGCCATGCAACCACAGCTAGAGCGGGAGAAGAGAGAACAGCCGCTGATAATTGGTGCAGTGCGCCAGCGTTGTCGGGATTGCCACAAGATGGACAGGGAGGAGCAGGCCGTGAGCAAGGCGATGGGTCATCAGCAGCGCGCGCATGTGAAGCTACTGCACGACCGTACCAATTAGCTGCGGGGCCACGTGGAAGCTGTTCGGCTGGCTGGATGTTTTTTTTTTCCAGCCGGACAGTGTTTTTCTCAAAAAAAAAAAAATATAGCATAAACAGTAAAAACCAGCTGCTACAGTGATTTTTTTTTTTAGTCCAGCCGACCAAGCTAGTGGTGTTAGGCCCACCATATATATCCAACATGTTGTGTTTCTCCATCCGAAAAAAAGATATGGCTCAAATATTGTTTTTAGTGTTTAGTTGAAGATCATCCTTGGATTGACCACATTTACATAATTACATAGAAAAGTATCAATACTCACTACCACACAATCGATAAACACTGCCGGTTGTGAACCGACTGTCACAAGTGGTTTTGTCACTTGAGAGTGGACAAGTGGCAGTGATAGGTGCCATTACCAGGTGAGCAAGTCATGGCTCAGCCGCCCAAACCATCTCGCGCTCAACCAAAGACCGGGGGGGGGGGGGGGGGGGGGGGGGGGGTTGAATAGCCATGGAGTGAGGGAGAGGAATAGGGAAGAGATTAGGCCGGATTTAAGTGTCTTCGAATAAAATTACCCAAATGCATGTTAAAAACTACCAATGACAGCTGGTTCGTAGGAAGCACCGATAGTGATAATGAATCATTACCCCAGCCGGTTCAAAAGATGCATTTTTCCTTCCAAATAGTAGTGATATATTTTAGGATAAATTTTCATGGATACACATATTTCGTGACGATGAGTATCAGATTTACATTGAACCATCAGCATATATGGCAATGCCAAGTTTAATTTCTTATTGAAAAAAATTAGAGTAAATACAAGTAGTGGCAATACTAGAAAACTAGAAAACAATGGATTAAATGTCGATATTATTAATTAAGATCAACGACTCTGGATTAAAGATTGATATTACTAAATTTTAAAGGCATTAAAATTTTAAGTTTGAAAACCAAATATGCTCTAATTTTTAAAACCATTTTGAACCTTAATTTTAAAATTTATCCAAAACTAATTTCAAAACATAATTTTTAAACTTGATTTTGAAAATAGAATAAAAACCTATTCGAGGCATTAATTGAACTTGAAATTCATTTTTGTTATAATATGCAAAGGCACGGAATGAAACAACCAATTCAATTCAATTCACTTTTTGTGACTTGCCACACTTGCCTAAGCTATTAGTTATGGCAATTTATGGATGTTAACTATACTTGAAACATGATTATTTGCACTTTTGTTACGGTGATTATTGTTAATTAATTAATATTAACTATTGTTAATTTCTATGTTTGCCACATTAATTTGCACCGTCCTCCACCAATCCTATGGTGCCACTTGGGTGCGTGACCCGAGGGCAACAACATCTGTCCCTGATGTTTCATCGTCAAACCAAGCGATTGCTTCTCCATCACATATCTCTCATGCACAACGATCTCTTATGGTTAGGACTAGTCTGGCTTCTGATGAATAGCTGGACTTAAGTTTAATAATGCAGCAGCAGCAACCATTTGGATGATGGATTCACCATAATTTGAGCCTTGCACAAATATCCAATTGGAAAAGTGCTCTCTAGAATGGAGAAAGAACTAGAATGAGAATCAAGCAATGTAGCCATCAAAACGAAGCTAATTAAGCAACAAAATCAAAGGAGTAGATGTTTGTTACAAACCTTAAAGCAAAAAGATCAAGCCATTCTTCAAAATCCAAGCGCTAGCTTCATTGTGAAGAGCAGCCGCAACAATGGAGGGAAGGTCCCAAACGCGTGCCTTTGTTCTCGGGATGGAAGAGAGGAGGAAGAAGAGGACGGCTGCAGCCTTTTTGTGCTATAGGTTTATCACCGTTGATTCTTAGCTAGAACCGACAGTGATAGAGCAAAATCACTACCGGTTTTTGGCTTAAACCGACAGTGATAAGTGGCCGCAAAAACACTGCTGGTTCAAGCCACAAACCGGCAGTGATGTGGTGCTTCACTGCCGGTTTTAGCCCAGCACTAATCATTTTCTGATTTTCAAGCTCATAACCGGCAGTGAAGGTACATCACTGCCAGTTCTCATAAATCCGGCAGTGATGATGTCGACAGTGATGTCCAAATCTGACGTAGTGTCACACTTTTTGTGACTTGCCACACTTGCCTAAGCTATTAGTTATGGTAATTTATGGCTAGGAACCAAGCACCCCGTTCCTCTTCGTACACCATGGCCCTGACAAATGTCCTCGTACTTGCAAGAAACGGAAGATGCAACAGGGGAAAGTAGGAAGAGATCATGCGAAATACAATATGTTTTTGCACTTGGATGATTAGGCTTGGTCCTTAACATGAGGAGAGTGTCTAAACTATGGTAGTTTCTGCATTATGAAGGCCCTTAGGGACTAATATTACCTGCAAATGTAGTTAGCTATGGAGGGATTTACTATTTTTGACAATAATGATTGATGTACAACCGATGAATGTTAACTATACTTGAAACATGATTATTTGCACTTTTGTTATGGTGATTATTGCTAATTAATTAATATTAACTATTGTTAATTTCTATGTTTGCCACATTAATTTGCACCGTCCTCCACCAATTATATGGTGCCACTTGGCCCGACTACAGACGCACGTGACCCGAGGGCAACAACATCTGTCCCTGATGTTTCGTCGTCAAACCAAGCGATTGCTTCTCCATCACATATCTCTCATGCACAGCGATCTCTTATGGTTAGGACTAGTCTGGCTTCTGATGAACAGCTGGACTTAAGTTTAATAATGCAGCAGCAGTGACAACAACAACTATATATCCTTGTGTTTATATATATTAACAGAGATGCGCCCACCAAATCGTGTCCAATAATGTTTCCTAACGTTCTTCCACGTGGCCTTTATATATGATGCTTGGAATTGGAGCCACGCTAGAGCATACTTAGAATATATATCTAGAGCATAGCTTAGCTAACTTGCGAGCACCTTATTTTTTTTGTCGTATTCAATCGTACGGAAAGCTTGTACATACATGTTTTCATCAGACGCAGACCAGAGCCAAGGCCCAAGGCTTCTCAAATTTCCTTTTCTGCCATCTATTCCAACGTTGATGGCAGAACTAATTAAATAGTCTTCTTCTTTCATTTCAGACAGATACGACCGCTACTATAAAAAGGATTTGTAGTCTCCTGATATAGAGACGCCCCAACAAATATACGACGAATAATAAAAAAAATTAAGTACTGAAATTCGATTTTTTCAAATAACCTCGGATGGAGAAATAACCAAAATAAAAGTTATAGATCTCGAAAAGTTATAGAACTTTGTTGTTGACAACTTTTTCATTTGAAATTATTTTGTCAAGGAAAACTACGTTTGAATTTCTTAAATTTCAAATTAAAATTTTTTAAACGACCTAGGATGGAGAAACAACCAAAACAAAAGTTATAGATCCCAAAAAATTATACAACTTTGTAGTTGACAACTTTTTCATTTAAAATACTCTTGTCAAGAAAAACTACGTTTGAATTTATCAAATTTGAAATTTGAATTTTTCAGATGACCTCGAATGGAGAAACATCAAAAACGAAAGTTGTAGATCTCAAAAAGTTATACAACTTTGTAGTTGATAACGTTTTATTTAAAATTTCTAACATTTGAAATTTAAAATTTTCAAACGGCCTTGGATGGAGAAGCAGCAAAAACGAAAGTTGTAGATCTCGAAAAGTTATGCAACTTGTAGTTGACAACTTTTTCATTTCATTTCGTTCAACTCCCAAACACTCATTTTAAGTTTGGTTCAGCATAATATCAGTAAAAAGAATATCTAATATAGAGACAAGTGAGTGTTGAGTAGAGTGGTTAGAGGAGGGAACTCACGAGGCGGAGGTCGCGGGTTCAAACCCTGGCGGCCATGAATCACGCGTTTTTCATGCGAAAAATCGTGTGACTTCTTGAAAATGGATTTGTACGGACGACTCGTTTTCAGCCACCCCTATTTATAGGGGTGGACTCATGTGAGCACCGCCCCTACAAATCCTGTGTACTCCCTCCAGGTCTAAAAAACATGTCGTTTTGGACATAATCTCCGAGGAGTGTTTAGTAAAGGTGCATATTTTCTGCTTTGCCCATATTAAATAGGGTCTCGTTAGTACCTTGAAACAAAACAAGCTATCCGGTCAGGTGGTTATGGTTGAAAACGGTCGGCAACAGGAACGTGAGCCGCCCATGCAAATCCTGTGTAGTAGCGACCTTTTTTTTTCATATAAACGGCAACGGGAAGTACAAACGTACTAACATAGAATAATATTGTATGACCTCCGCTGAAACGGGAACGATTAGAATTCTGAATAAACAAAACACAGCCGTCTCATTCTAGCTAGTGTCACAATCACAACCTCACAGCTGGAGGCCAAGCTCCTTGCCGGAGCTGTAGGGCAAGGTGCCGCAAGGTGTTGCTGTTGCTGTTGGCCCTCTCGATCCGGTGGCCGGTGTGGGGCAGAGAGGCAGAGTGGTCGGCTAGCCCCTGGCAACATCACGTACGTGCGATCCGCGGAGAGAGCGTGCTGCCCTCCACGGCCGGCCGGCTTCTCCAGCTTGACAGCAGCACTGCTCCGGCGCGGGCGGCGGCGTGCTCCATTCAACAAGGAAACACTACGTAATTAGCAACTCACAGTACTTGAAAAGATCCACACGCATGCATTTGCACAAGCATATTGATTAGTACTTCATAACAAGCACAAAACAAAGATCCATATCATCAAGCTTGATTGGGGCAAGGACAAGATCACAAGACACAGATATATGCAGTCATATCATATAGATATGTGAAGGCAAGAAGAGAGAGAGCTGGAAGAAGATGCGTCTTAAGCTTTCTCCCAGAGCAGAATTAGGTCGTTCGTTTCTAGCTAGAGCCGCAGCTCGAGGTCCAGCTCCTCGCCGGCACCGGAGGATGATGCGGGGTTGGTGTCCGAGCTCTCCGGTGGGGCAGAGGCGGGGGATGTCCTTGTCCAGTTGAGCATGTCCACGGTGCCGTCGGGCGACCTGATGAAGGGTCGGTCGGCTGCCGGTGCCGCCGGGAGCAAGGCGTGGTCCGTGAAGAGCGCCGCGCCACCGTCAGGCCACTCCAGCTTGAGCTTGACGCTAGCAGCTGGGGGCTCTGCGGCGTTGCCGCCGCCATGCGAGGCGAGCGGCACGGACACGGAAGCCGCACTGAGGCTGCTGCCTGGGGGGTTCCAGCTCCCGGCGGCGCCGCGCTCCTTCTTGTGCGCGTTCTGGTGCCCGCCGAGCACCTGCGACTTGAGGAACTTCTTGTTGCAGAAGAGGCACGGGAACAGCCGCGCCTCCTTCCCGCCGACGCACGCCGTCACCTTGACCTGGTCCTGCTCCTCCTCGTGGCGGTGTCCGGCCGGCGCCAGGCCTAGCGCCAGGTCCGCCGCCGCCGCCGCTTGAGAAGTCAGCGACCAGGACGCCTGCTCCATGCAATCGGAAGGAATTTTCGCAAGCAGCTTCCGTGGGGGTCGGGGTGGGGCTGTTTCAAGTTGTACCACTGCTAAAGTGCCAGTGCCAAGCTAGGTACTAAAATTCGGCGGCTGTGTGTTACAAGATGTACAGAAATGGAAGGAGCTAGGACGAATTATTGGAGAGAAGCATTGCGACGCGCTAGCGCGGTGACATCGATGGGTAGTAGTACTTGACATGAGTGATGGGCTTGAAGGGCATCCGGTTCTCTTTTGGTACTAGCAATAGAAAGGAGCAGAAGCCTATATATGCAAGACAGCAAATACACATGTGATACATTGAGAGGGGAACACTACCGGAGACGGCTTCTTTGCCGAGTGCTTTTTTATCGGGCACTTGGCAAAGAGGTGGTTTGCCGACTGCCAGAGAGAAAGCACTCGGCAAACAACTGACACTCGGCGAAGATGTGGTTTGCCGAGTGCCAACCAATAACACTCGGCAAAGAGATGGTTTGCCGAGTGTCAGGACCGCTCGGCACTCGGCAAACAATAACACTCGGCAAAGGGCTGCCTCCGTTAACGGCCGGCAGGCGCCGTTAATCCTTTGCCGAGTGTCTTATCCTGACACTCGGCAAAGAGGATCCTTTGTCGAGTGTCATTTTTTGACATGCGGCAAACCATATTTTTTTTTTACTTTTGACCTCCAAGCTTTTTCTGCAGTCCTCGTATAATACCTGGTATTCCATGTTCCAATGTGGCACATTTCTCAGACTTTTTCTATATTTCTTTAATTTCGTTCATTTAATTGAATTTTCTTAGATAATTCAAATTATAACGGCTAGTCATTCGAATAATGAAAAAAATGAATGGAAAAATGATATTCATGTTATTTAGTATAATGTGAGGCCGTATCCAGGAACAGACCACCAATTTCAAACATCTTGTTCATGAAACATGACCACGAACTTGCGGCTGAGTTGTTTTTAAATTCTATAAAAAGCAAACGAAGTCCGAAAATCATGAAACTTATCAAGATGTCATGATATCATATGTGGAGGCTGTGATAAAAAAAATTGAGAAGGTTTCGCGCAAGTTTTCACGTACGCTGCTTGCAAACCGAAGAATCTCCGAAGAAGTTTCATGATTTCGTAAAGAGGCCGACGAGGTGATAAACACGACTGTTGTTTGTTTCAGTGCCAGACTTTGGTTGGCCGTGAAAAACACGACTGCTGTGGAAGGAGTTCAGCTTGTTCAGCTGGCTGTATCAGCGAGCTTATTTACTGGTTTATAAGCCACGGTATAGTATTTGCTGGCTTATTTGCTGGCTTAAGCCATGGTACTAGTTCGTCGTTTTTTTTGCAGTGGCCGAAGTATGCGCGGATGCGCCCGAATTTGGCTTTGCCTGTTTGTCGCAACGCGGCGGCATTCTGTTAGGTTGCAGTAAATGTCGGCATTTTATATCTAAATACTAAGCCAAAAAATGTAAATTGGGATATCACTGTATTTCTTGGACTTAATTAATCTATACTAATTCAAGATCCATATCAACTATATTTTGTTGTTAAAAAGTGATGATGATGGGTGGGACCACATATCATACTCATTATTTTTCCAAACTTGGCCACAAATCAAATGCTAATCTTTTAGATCTCATCTAGTTTGGCACTGTGTACCATTTTGGCCAAAGCAAAAGTTTGGCTTGGCTCACTGGAGGCGCAAACCAAACAGATCCTATTGCTTTGTCTTCTACCTTTGTACTAGAAACAGTGAGGAGAAGAAATTACGATGATGGCAAATTCCCTAAGGTAAGGAGGACTTGGCACGTAAACAAATATACATATTGAGCAAAGGACGACACTATTATTTTCTCTCTTGATATGTTTTGTTTCATTAGGGCGCTTTACATATACTCACTCTATCATAAAAAGAATGAAAATCCTAGACATGTGACCAACATGCACTGGTAGAGAACCGAGCTTTACTCCCGGTGGGGAACCCCCTCTAGTCCCGGTTCCCCACCCGGGAGCAAGCATCCGGGACTAAAGGGGGGTCCTTTAGTCCCGGGTCAGGAACCGAGACTAAAGGAGGACCTTTAGTCCCGGTGGGTAACACCAACCGGGACTAAAGGTGCCTCCTGACATGCCACGATGGCCGGCACCTTTAGTCCCGGTTGGTAATACGAACCGGGACTAAAGGTTTTTTTTCTTTTTTCTTTTCTTTTTATTTTTTTGTTTTCTTTTCAAAATAGGTTTTCGAAGTCGTATTGTACGCTGCTAATTATACATTTATACGCGCATATAGTATGTTTCGGTTCAAGCACAATGAACGTATTAAATCACACAATTCAAGCATAGAAATATATATATATATATATATATATATATATATATATATATATATATATATATATGCATGCATGCATCATATATATATTTACATGCATGCATGTATATGTGTATTTTACATTATATTATTTCATGTGCATATATTACAAAAGATTGCATTACAGTTGTTGTGACATAACAAGTTTTCTCTCATCCTCTAGCTTGGCTTCAATGGCAGTGTTGGATCAAAGTAGAACTCGCCCTTGGAATCGATGACCTGCTCATTAAAAAATCCGGCTATAGACTCTTGAATTGCTTTGATTTGGTCTTGCCGTATGACCTTTTTCTCCAACCATCGAGTCTACAGGTTTGAATTAAAGGAAAATAAATTAATATATGTACATATATATATATAAAGACATAGTAACACAATCAATAATAATAATTAAATGAATATATAGTGTATTTTTAACGTACTTTGAGTCTCTCTGTAGGAGTTCTTTGGGAGAGCACCTTGATAAACTTGCAAACATAGTAACCACAGTAGTTGTTCCCCTGTTTCTGCCTCAGACACCACTTTACGAGAAAAAGATTTGTCATCCAATCTGGTGATCCGGTGAAAGCTATATGTTTAATTAATAAAGATGATGCGATTCAGGGGACTTACTTTCAAAGGGATTACATTCAGTGGCGCTTTGTATTTTTCCATGTGTTGCTTCTCAATAAAGGTTTTCCAAACACTGTCCAATAAAAAATTTGCCACGTCATCAGATATAGTTAATCATCATGTTTGTGTGTATATATAGTTGCTAGAGATCCCGAAATTACCTCTGGATAATATCTATCATATCTTGGTAGTCTTGTTGTGGTTTTCTCATCGAGTCATAGATTATCAAGTGACTTTTCACCAGATCGATGTCCATCAATATCCAGTGATTGCTGCATGTGTTTATAGGATATAACGCATAACACTCATTAATTAACTAGAATCAACATATGAGCCATTAAGGATATGATCGACATGATTAACACTCACTTGAAGTTATAGGGAAAGAGTATATCCTTCTTGTGGCGTTGGTTCACTAAGAAGTTCATGAGGTTACTCTCTGACTCAGACTTCCAATTAGTCTTTGGAGTAATTGGGTCTTTGAATACTATATGGGGATCAACAAAACCAATTTCATTGCAGCCTTCCTTTCTGAGCTCTGTCATTGTAAATCTGCATATATATAGTACTTGTTAGGATAATTTATATGCATATACACACATATGATGAGTTTAATAATAGATCGAAAGAATTATTACTTACAGGCAATAGCAGCTAATGATAACTTTGTCCAGAGAGGTCAGGTGGCATAGTTGATGAAATTCTGCAAAGTCAACATACATAACATCATCGCCACGGAACCAATGTTCGTCTCTAATTCTGACACCAACGCAGAAGTCTCCACTGGTAGACGCCTGCATGTACCACTTGTTTAGCAGGTACATTTGCGTCCCCAGATCAGATAAGGCTTGAGGGTTATATAGACTCTGGCCTAGTACAAATTTTTTCTTCCAAATATCAACCTCCGCCGCACTCTCAATGTTTCCATCACCAAACATCTGGTAAAGGTCGAGACTAGTCTCATCAAGAAATTCACCAAGGTGATCCAAATCGACATCCGAAGGTATGTTTGCCTGATGCATTAATCCTAAATTCGAACCATATTCATTACCAACAACTAGCGGGGGGATTGATTGGTGCGCTTGTTGTCCGAGTTGGGCAACTCCTTTCCCTGCCCGCTTCTTTTTCTGTGCCGCCTCAATTGACTTGGTGAGAGTGCGGTCATAGTCTGATAACGTTGATTTGGATGGCTTACGAGATTCCCGCTGTTGTTGCTGGTAAGAAGTCACCTTTTTTCTTAGAATATCTGGAGCTACGAAGAAGTATGGTTTCTCCGGGTTTCTCCTTGCTTCTTGATTCATTTTAAGTTTGTCATAGAATCTAGACATGTCTTTTTTATATGCATCAGTTCCTTCTTCCTTCTCTTCAGATATTATTTTGGGAATAGCCCTTGGTTTCACGGTGGCTTTCTTTGTCGGCGGGGACTGGTTCTTCGTTTGAGGGGCTAGCCTCTTGCTAGGCTTCTTGGTAGGCGGGGGCGGGGGAGGCGTTGGAGACCTCCTTGGAGGTGGCGGCTGCAGCGTTGGAGACCTCCTTGGAGATGGTGTGGATGCAGCCTCGTCTTCCAACACAATGTCATCGTACAGAGCACTATGATGATCTGGCGATTGAACAATTGGATTTAGGTTGGGGGAGGATCTGCTACAAAAAAAGGAATGACATATTATTATGAGCAGATTATTAATTATTTAAGCCAATACAAATTAATGATGTAGTGTTTTCATCCGCACGTACCTATGGTGAGGTAGTTCAGGAGGAGGTGGAGCCGACATCCCTGGAATGATGATGTAGCGCTTGCGCCATAGAATGAATGTCTTCTCCGCTTCTCCTAGAGTCTTCTCGCCATCACCTCCAGGAATGTCAAGAGGCAAATCACTAAAACCTTTTTCAGCTTTATCTACCGAGATGGTAGCATATCCTTCTTGGATTATATTCCCATGAATCCTTGGTGTCTTGGTTCGGTCGATAGGATTAACAAGACCGATAGCCACCTTGATTGTGGAATTCTCCTTCGGAATGTGTAGCTCACACGTTATACAAGGTTCAGTGACGTCATCCATAGGGAAGCACAGTCCTATGTCCCCTTGATTTGGTATCTCCGTGGAAGCGCAGCTGCTTTTCAACTAAACAAATTGGCTAATGTTGATTCCTGGCTCTGATGCCTGCTTGCTTGCACTCACTGCTATTTGCACTTGCCTTCTGATTTCCTCCTGCATTCTCGCTTCAAGGTTTTTTTCCCGCTCCTGTGCTTCACGCACTGCTTCCTCCAACCTCTGGAGCCGCTGTGCCTCTTCTTCCTTCTTTCTCTGGTGACTTCTGTAGGAAGGTCTGTCCTGAGGGAATCCATGCTCCCACGAGACACTTCCTTTGAATCTAGTTCGGCCACCATGTTCAATAGTCCCGATGGCGTATGTCAGCTCATCCTTCTCTCTGCTAGGCCTGAACGCACCACTAGCAGTAGCTCTCTAAGCATAAAACAATCTTTCTGCTGCTTCTTGCAGTCTTGCGCCATAAACGCACTTCCCTATCTCCTGGTCTAGTGTTCCCCCATGACTGAAAAACCAATTCTTTGCACGTTCTCCCCACTCGAGTGATTCTGGTCTGATACCCTTGGCAAGAAGGTCTGCTTCCATTTTGTTCCACTTCTTAATGGCAGTCGGGTAGCCACCTGATCCCAAGGTATGATGGTATGTCTTCTGTTGGGCATTACGTTGGTTCTTTATCACCCGACTCACACCCTCTTCCGAAGTCTTGTACTGTACAAACTCATCCCAATAGGGCCTCTGCATTGAGATCGGGCCTGGGACAGTAAAATCTGGTGCTATGTTCTTCTTGACATACGTCGTGTATAGGTGTTTCTTCCAAGTCTGAAACTGGGTGGCCATCTTCTTCATTGCCCAATCCCTAACTCGCTCCTTTAATTCATCACCATCTATTATATCATCATAACCATCTGTTTGGAGCGTGAAATGTACCAAGACATCATTCCAAATTAACGCCTTGTCATGATCGGAGACAAAACTGATATGAGGAGCATTGGTCTTCTTCTTCCATTCACGGGTACTAATCGGAAGCCGGTCCCGTACAAGGTAACCACAGTGGTGCACAAATTTCATTTTATTCCCCCCCCCCCCGATTCTCCTGTATCCACATTGAACTCCGAGATGATGAAACGGCCCTCCAATGGCTTTTTGGGACCTCGAACATTTTTACTCTTCGTTGTAGTTGTTGATGTCGATCCAGAGGGCTACAAAACATAAACATTATTTTTAATGTCATGAGCACACATAAGACATATGATAATATATATAGCTAATAATAAAAAATATATACTTGGCCAATATGTTGTTGCTCATTTTGTTCAAGAGCTAAGTACTGACTCCCGTCATCTGCATCCTCTTGCACGTTATTTTTAGCACCATCATCGCCGGCAACTTGAGTGCCAGTGTTGATCAAATTCATCATCAACTCCTCCTCATCCATGTTTCTCGGGTTGGCCATCTAGCTTCAAAAAACAAAACCAATATATAGTACGTCAAATCTTTGCTTATATGCGTAAAATCTACGAACAATATGCATTATTAAATCTTGCCCCTCGGTCACGGACGCAATTCGCCACACTAGGACGAACTACGTCGGTACTAGGGCGAATTAGGGCTATACATAAATGGCTGAGGGCAAATTGCGTCGGTGACTAGAGCGAACCACGTCGGTGACATCAACAGCGCGGTTCGCCCTGGTGTGATTGTTTAGCATTAACGATAACGATAATACGAATGTTGATCAACTAGGCCACGAGAAAGGGCGGTGTGAAAAGAGTGGCAGTGCTCCACTCTGCCGTATATATGTATGTACACATGGGTGAACGAGGGCGGCGATGCTCCGCCGTATACATAGAAACGCAAGGACGAACAAGGGCGGCGGTGCTCTACGACGTATATATACATGCATATGAATACAAATGACGTATATATACGTGTCGGTGCGGTGGCCGGTGTGCTGACGACGACGACGTGAGGTGGGCCGGCGTGCTGACGACGACGACGACGTGAGGCGGGCTGGGCGGTGTCGGTGCGTGATGTTGTGATCCTATGTACCATGTGAACCATGTAGTCATTCATCATATGAGAAAATTCTATGTTAATAATGTAAGTATAAGTCATTATGAAATGTAAGTATATGTGTCTTATTGCTAATATAACCATTACTATTTCTGAAATGATAAGAATTTATTTTCTTCTTCTACAGGCGATCTCTGATGCTATGATATAAAGTTTGAAGATAGTCTTCCCAGAAAAAATATGTAATGCTCATATTACTTTAGCAACATTAATATATTATATCTGTATATTCAAAGTTCACAAATGAAGAAACGTTGAAGTTTTCCTTCATTTGTCTGTAGCCATGCATGCAAGTCCAACCAAAACTGCTTACATCATCACATGTGATATTTTTATAAACTAAAAAACGCTTAGTTTACAACCTGGGTATCAAAATTGAGTTCCTATTTGACCATTATATATCCTACAACAAATCCTTCAAAAAAAAGACCCTACATGAATATATTTGGATAAAATTTCGTTAACAAACATTGATCTATGAAGATAGAAAAAATTCTTCTATTGAAACTGCATCTTGGAATAATGGCATATCATATAGTGATGAATATATGGCGGTTGATGGGCTGGATCATTTTCAGCTTTAGTGACAACGACAATGGTTGCCATCCTGAGGAGTTTGTACGAAAATGGATGCGCTTGTCTTAGTGCTCTGCTTTGTGCTATTAAATCATTGCTAATGAGTGTGGGTAGGGCTTGAAAGTTCATTAGCGGATGGTTCGTAGCGTTGTTTCCAAATAATATATAGCGTGTTTATTATACAAGCCATGAATTTACATCGATCTAATTAATTTCTAAAGTAATTTCATTGGTGGTCCTTAATTAAACTTGTCATGAGTTCAGGTCCCAGTGATCTTAAAATGTATTTTAGTACCATAAAATGCAGTTTTTAACACTCTAAACTTGCTAATTTATCCATATAATATCCAAATATTCAAAACTTGCGTTAAGATATGGTTTTGAGATGTGAGCTTGACAACTCCATCTTTCTCTCTTTGGCCTCGCTCGCTGCATAGCAGCTACCTGCAGCCTGCTGCTGCTTTGGCTGCAAAAATCATTTAGAGTTCCAAATATTCATTTTTAGTTCCTAGATTTTGTGATTCAAAATTTGGAATTTTTAATCGACCTCGAGCGTTGACATGGCTTACACCAAAGTTGTAGTTTTCGACGTGATCTATAACTCGGCAGTGGAGGGCTCGGGCGAATGTACAAAGAGATCGACGAACATATCACCTCGAGCTCGGCAGTGGAGGGCCTCGGGCGAGGTGGGGCCACGGGCGCGGTGGAGGGCCTCGGGCACGGAGGAGGGCGCGGTGGAGGGCCACGGGCGCGCGCGGAGGAGGGGCACGGGCACGCACGGTGGAGGCCGCACGAGGAAGAAGAGGGCGGCGCCGGTGTCACGGAAGGCGAACGGACGCAGCGCGAGGAAGAAGAGGGCGGTGGTGTTCGACGAGGAAGAAGACGAGCGGATCGATCTGCGCCAGGCGCTGGAGGTTATATATCAGAGAGAATTACTCCCGGTGCCAGCCACCAACTGAGAGTAAAAACCCTTTACTCCCGGTGCGTATTACCAACCGGGAGTAACACGCACCGGGAGTAAAGGATTTTTTTGGCGGGCCACGAAACTGCAGCCCACCTTTACTCCCGGGTGGGCTTCCCACCCGGGAGTAAAGGTGGCCTGCAGTTTCGTTTCCCGCCTGTTTTAAGCAATAGTCTTGTTAAATACAATAGAAATGCAATAGTTTTTGTTAAATACATAGTAAATTAAATAAAAGGCATAAAATTATTTTGTTAAAAATATGAATTTTCTTTTTATTTATTGCACATAGGAAAAATCTATAACCTAACTTTTTTTATTTTTTGTTAGAATTATAAAACATAATGTAACTAATATTTATTATTTCGTTAATGCAAAAATGTAGTGTTTAATTAAAATTATTAAAACTATTGGTTTTGGACAGGAAATTAGTTTTCACATCATTTTAACGTTAATATTTTAATTTTTCATCACTCAGTATCCTAATTTACCTTTTTAAGAGAGAAATCCCACCAAATCAAACATTGATTTAATTTGAAACATGACATAATAAACATCTGAATTCACAATTATTACATAATATCTCAAACACACACTATATTAAATCACTATATCATCAAGTGGGCGCAGCAGTGAACTTCTTCTTTACGTATGTCCCTTGGTTATGATCGCTTCGTAACCATGGAGTGTCCTCATCATTTACCAAGATGCTAGGGTCTTTGTTCACTTTGAAGGGCGGAATTCGGTCATCCTTTTTATATTCTTCTGACATGTCCGACTTGTCCTCAATTCCCACGATGACTCTTTTCCCTAAAAGAACTATGTGGCGCTTTAGCTCTTTGGTTGAGTCATTATCGTTTTTCCCTCTTTTTAGTTTGGTAGACATGTCATTGACATAGAATACCTGATTCACATCCTTGGCAAGGACGAATGGTTCGTCTTTGTACCCAATATTACTAAGGTCTACTGTTGTCATTCCATACTCGTTGTCTACTGTTACCCCGCCTCCGGTCACCTTGACCCATTGGCACTTGAACAATGGGATCTTCAAAGTAGGTGCATATTCTAGTTCCCATATTTCATCTATGCATCCATAATATGTCTGCTTATTCCCATTCGGGTCTGTGGCATCTATGTGGACACCACTGTTTTGGTTGGTACTCCTTTTATCTTGGGCTACTGTGTAGAATATGTTCCCATTTATCTCGTACCCTTTGTACGTGACGATATGCCATGATGGTTGCATAGCCAATAAATACAGTTGCTCATGGATGCTCTCATCACCTTGACATTTTTTTCGCAACCAACCGCCGAAAGTTTCCATGTGCTTATGTGTAATCCAAGCTTCAGTCTTCCCTGAAAACTCGGATCGTAAGAGATCCTTGTGTGTCTCAATATACGGATCTACCAAAGAGGAGTTCTGTAGAACTATGTAGTACGCTTTATTGAAATAATCATCATCCGTACCAATATAAGTTTTCCTCCCTAGTGTCCCCTTTCCGCTTAGTCTCCCCTCATGTCTCAATTCAGGAACACCAATCGAGTCAAGGTCGGGAATAAAGTCAACATAGAACTCAATGACCTCTTCTGTTCCATAGCCCTTGGTGATGCTTCCTTCTGGGCGAGCACGGTTGTGAACATATTTCTTTAGGACTCCCATGAATCTCTCTAAGGGGAACATGTTGTGTAGGAACACAGGACCGAGAGTGAAAATCTCCTTGACTAGGTGAACTAGGAGGTGTGTCATAATATCAAAGAAGGAAGGAGGGAACACCAACTCAAAGCTGATGAGACATTGAACCACATCATTCTGTAGTTTAGCTAGATCAGTTGGATCAATTGCCTTCTGAGAAATTGCATTGAGGAATGCACATAGCTTCACGGTGGCTAAACATACATTTGGAGGTAGAATTTCTCTTAATGCAACTGGAAGTAATTGCGTCATGAGAATGTGACAGTCATGGGACTTTAAGTTACAGAATTTCTTCTCTGGCACATTTATAATACCCTTTATATTCGAGGAGAATCCAGATGGTACCTTGATGTTGTTTAAGCATTCAAACATGATTTCCTTCTCTTTGCTTAGAGTGTAGCTAGCAGGACGTAAGTAATGGCGTCCATCATCTGTCTTCTCTGGATGCAGGTTGTCTCTTTCTCTCAAACAACGCAGGTCCTGTCGTGCTTCAAATGTGTCCTTAGGCTTTCCATACACACCCATAAAGCCTAGCAGGTTCACACAAAGATTCTTCGTTAGGTGCATCACGTCGATCGAGCTACGGACCTCCAGGACTTGCCAATAGGGTAGGTCCCAAAATATGGACTTCTTCTTCCACATGGGTGCGTGACCGTTAGCGTCTTTCGGAATAGGTTGGCTTCCATGTCCTTTTCCAAAGACGACTTTCACATCATTGACCATATCGAGTACATCCTCACCGGTTCGGTTGCGAGGCTTGGTCAGGTGGTCTGCCTTCTCTTTAAAATGCTTGCCTTTCTTTCTTACGGGGTGATTTGCAGGAAGAAATCGACGATGGCCAAGGTACATGACCTTTCGACATTTTTTCAAGAATACACCTCTAATATCACTGAAGCAGTGTGTGCATGCATTATATCCCTTGTTTGACTGTCCTGAAAGATTACTTAGAGCAGGCCAATCATTGATTGTTATGAACAACAATGCTCGTAGATCAAAATGTTCCTGTTTGTACTCATCCCACACACGTACACCTTCTTTATTCCACAAAATGAGAAGTTCATCAATAAGTGGTCTCAGGTACACATCGATGTCATTGCCAGGTTGCTTCGGGCCTTAGATGAGCACAGGCATCATAATGAACTTCCGCTTCATGCATAACAAAGGAGGAATGTTGTAGATACTTAGAGTAATAGGCCAAGTGCTATGACTACTATTCTGCTCTCCAAAAGGATTGATACCATCTATACTTAAAGCAAACCTTAAGTTTCTTGCGTCATTTGCAAACTCTGGGAATTCTCTATCGATTGCTCTCCACTGGGACTCATCAGCAGGGTGTCTCAACATATTGTCTACCTTACGGTCTTCTTTGTGCCATCGTAACAATTTTGCATGTTCTTTGTTTCTGAACAGACGTTTCAAGCGTGGTATTATAGGAGCATACCACATAACCTTGGCAGGGATTTTCTTACACGGACGTTCGCCCTCAACATCACCAGGGTCATCTCGCCTGATCTTATACCATGACGCATGGCATACCGGGCATGCATCCAATTTCTCATACTCTTTGCCACGGTACAGGATGTAGTCATTAGGACATGCATGTATCTTCTCTATTTCTAGCCCCATAGGACAAACAACTTGTTTTGCTTCGTAGGTAGTGGCGGGCAATTCATTATACTTCGGAAGCATCTTCTTTTAGATTTTTAGTAACTCTCCAAATCCCTTGTCAGATACACCATTCTTTGCCTTCTATTGCAGCAATTCTAGTGTGGTTCCCAACTTTTTCTGCCCTGCATCACAAGTTGGGTACAACAATTTCTTGTGATCTTCTAGCATCCGCTCGAACTTGATCTTCTCCTTTTCACTTTCACATTCTCTTTGTGCGTCATGAATGACCTGACAAAGATCATCAGCCGGCTCATCTTCTGCGGCTACCTCTTCTTTAGATTCTCCCATTGCAGTATCATTGAAGCACGCACCATCAGGAATAATATCATTATCGTCCCATTGTTCTTCTTCACCTTCTTCCATTACAACACCGGTTTCTCCGTGCTTTGTCCAACAAATATAGTTTGGCATGAAACCTGACTTGAACAAGTGTGAATGAAGAGTCCTTGAGCAAGGATATTCCACCGTATTCTTACATATGGCACATGGGCAGCACATGAAACCGTCGCGTTTGTTTGCCTCGGCCGCACGTAACAAAGAATGCACGCCGTCAATGAACTCTTGGGAGCGGCGATCAGCATTATACATCCAATGACGGCTTATCTGCATTACATGACATAAATATCATATTAAAACCTAGATCATAATTAATTATTTATACAACATGCGTGCCACCACAAAACATACAAATTTATGAAAGCATCGCTACAATGTAGACAATCCCAACTACCACTAAAAGAACTAAAGCTAAAATACATTTCAGGAGCACAAGGATTTCGCGACCAATCTCAACTAAAACAGACAGATCCCCCGATTGTGCAACATCTTTGGGCTTCTTCGGCTGGATCACTGCCTCATTAGCCGTCGTATCTGCCTGTTGTGCAAGATATTTTTGCACGAGTTCAACATACTCTTCCTCCCAGTAGAAGCCTGAACATCATCCACTGCCATCCCACTGAAATTAAAACAAAAAATTAGAACTTTAATCACAACCATCATGAAAATAGGTATAAACTAACCATAATCATTAAATACGATAAAATAACTCACATTGCGATCCGGACACTTGTAGAAGATACGATCCTTGTTGGGACCCTCCTTCTTCACTCGGTACTCCATCACAATCTTCGTCTCATCACGACACTTGCCGCATGGAATGAGAGGAAGGCCCGGCCTAAGCCGCTTTGAAAACCCATGAGAGGCCGAGGACCCGGAAGCAGTTGCCATCTACTCTCTATACTTATTTTTTAATACACTATAAATTTCTCCTTTTATAAACAAATAAAATTAACAAACTATAAAATTATCTAGATCTCTAAACAATGATATTTTTAATGGTCATTGTGTTCTCGTCTTTTACTGCGGCAGGTAAGTAATTCACATGATATTTCCGCAAATTAACAGAAGAATGGGAGTGTACACACATAACAGACTACTGTGACGATATCGGGACGTGTGAATAAATAACCATCCGTACTAGTTGACCTTGCTTACGTGATCATCTCGGCGAGCATTTCTCCACCGGACGGCACCGTACTTGGCCACAGAAGAGCTCCAATTCTACGAGGAAGGGAACACGGTCTTCCACGACCGTTGCCGCTCTCTCTCGTAGAATCAAAGGTCCTCCTTGACGTCCATTAGGTAGAGAACATGCTCGCCGAAATGAACACGGTCCGCTAGTTCAACTAGTACGGATTTTCTATAATTTTCTAACTATTTTCTAAGTTTTTCATTTCATAAAAAGTTAAAATAAAAAGTACGGTGATTGACAGACTACTGCGACGATATCGGGACATGTGAATAAATAACCATCCGTACTAGTTGAACTTGCTTACGTGATCATCTCGGTGAGCATTTCTCCACCGGACGGCACCGTACTTGGTCAAGGAAGAGCTCCGATTCTACGAGGAAGGGAACACGGTCTCCCACGACCGTTGTCGCTCTCCCTCGTAGAATCAAAGCTCCTCCTTGATGTCCGTTACCGCTCGACAGAGAACATGCTTGCCGAGCTGAACACGGTCCGCAAGTTCAACTAGTACGGATTTTCTATAATTTTCTAACTATTTTCTAAGTTTTTATTTATATATACTACATTTTGGTACGATGATTGATAGACTACTGCGACGATATCGGGACATATGAATAAATAATCATCCATACTAGTTGACCTTGCTTACGTGATCATCTCGGCGAGCATTTCTCCACCGGACGGCACCGTACTTGGTCAAGGAAGAGCTCCGATTCTACGAGGAAGGGAACACGGTCTTCCACGACCGTTGTCGCTCTCCCTCGTAGAATCAAAGCTCCTCCTTGACGTCCGTTACCGCTCGACAGAGAACATGCTCGCCGAGCTGAACACGGTCCGCAAGTTCAACTAGTACGGATTTGCTATAATTTTCTAACTATTTTCTAAGTTTATATTTATATATACTTTAACCTTCTTTCATGTAAATATGCAAGCTTGAAGTGATTTTGAGCTCAAATTGCTTACAAATGAAAAAAAACCACAATAAAGAACCATAAATATATATAGTGAACAAAATGGCATAAGAAAATGGTGAAAAATGAGAGTATGAGATTGGTAACCTTTAGAACTGAAGAATCGACGGAGGAATCGAAGAAATCGACGGAGGAATCGAAGAATGGATGGAGGAACAATGGAGGGAGGGAGGAAGCAAGAACACTACTGCAGTGAGCTTCAAAATGTGCTGAGCTCGGGCTCGGGGAGGAAGAAGGAGACGGCCGATTTATAAAGGGAGAACATTTAGTCCCGGTTGGTGGATCCAACCGGGACTAAAGGTAACTTTCCAACCCCGGGCGCAGCCACGGCCCGGGAGTAGACCTTTACTCCCGGTTGGAGCCACCAATCGGGAGTAAAAGTATACCTTTAGTCCCGGTTGGTGGCTCCAACCAGGACTAAAGGTCCCTGCCACCTCTGTCTGGCGCAGTAGCCGTTGGGCAGGGACCTTTAGTCCCGGTTGGAGCCTCCAACCAGGACTAAAGGTATTTCTAGTCTCGGGGGCAAAAAATTCCGGGACTAGAGCCCATTTTGGCCGAGGATCAAAGGTCTGTTCTCTACTAGTGATGCACTACATACCATGCCATGGTTGCCTATACATTTAAGTAAATTAGTTATGTGGTAAGTCGTAATGGTAACTCACTGAACAAGAGTTATTATTCAAGTTATATGGCCAAACTAAATCTATTTAATATTTTTATCCTTGACATAATAAAAAATTACCTCAATAATTGTATTGTTTATTATTCAGAGATTAATGTGGTTTAGTAATCATACTTGCTGTTGCTACCGAGCCAATTTTAAAAGTTGTTTTTAACTTTTTTTCTGGAACAAACATCTATAGATGCCTTTTTTAAGCATGCTATACATTCCATCAAAATCAATTGACACTCTACCTATAGCGATTATACATGTACACATTTGACAAGAATACAACATTGCTTAAGCAAGAGCAGAAATTCTTATCTAAGTCTTAGACAAACAGAACACTCCCTATCGTCACAAATAAGACGTCCATAGTCATGAACGTGTACCTTTGACTGCGAGTTTCCATTGCTTGCAATAATTACAAAGTACAGAGATATCATAACATTATGCAACTACTATTTGAGACAGATATGCTCATATCGTTGTCACATATTCAATCTAACTATGTCAAGAGGTGTTGATGATCAATGTTTAAATACTTAGACTGTACACAGTGCAAAAGGTCACTTAGCTGTGACTCGAGGGAATAACTTGTTGCGACAACATGCAAAAAACACCAATGGTTCTTAAACAGTTTAGGGCCATGATTACTAGGTCCTCAACAAATCGGTAGGTAGCATAATCTCTTTAGGGAAAAACTAACTAGTTTATGTAACAACATATAAGTCAATCAAATAGGAATCGACTGCTATTAGGAAGACAACAACCGTGGGGTATTTCATCAAACACTTAGCTGGCAGTGAGCCACGCACTCACCGTGGGGGTGGGAAAGCAGCTGTCCATGCGCTCCTGAAGGCCTCGGTGGTGCTCCGGCGTGGGGCGGTGCACGGGCGTCGGCGTCGAAGAAGAGGAGCGTGGGGCTAGGAACGGCGGTGTGGGGGGCGATGGACGGGTGCTCCGGCGTGGGGCGGTGCACGGGCATCGATGTTGAAGAAGAGGAGCGTGGGTCTGGGAACAACGGCGCGGGGGGCGGTGGATGGGTGCTCGGGCGTGGGGCGGTGCACGGGCATCGGCGTCGAAGAAGAGGAGCGCAGGGCTGGGAATGGTTGGCGTGGGGTTGAAATTTGGATAATTTCAACCCGCGCCGGGCTTTTATTCCAGACCTCATCACTGCCAGTTCTAATTATAAACCGATAGTGATGGGGGTACATCACTGCCGGTTGTAAGTCTAAACTGACAGTGATGTAGAAATATCACTGCCAGGCCATTCTTTAAACTGGTAATGATTGCCGTGTAGTGGTTCCAACATAAGTAAGTTATCTTTTTCACTTCTTTCGAATACCTCCTACTGGCTCAACGGTTAAGACCCCACAACTTAGCCCCCGATACCCATGTTCGAATCTCGGGCGACCCAATTGTTTTGGTTTAATTTTATAATTTATTAAGCGGTCTAAAGGTCAAAAAGAAAAAATAAATAAACCTTGGCACACATCCTATACTAGCGCAACGGTTATGTCTCTGAACTCTACAGCCCGAGACCCGAGCTCAAACCCGGGGGCTGGCACAATTTTTTTTTATTTTTTATATATCATTGCCGGTTTTCAAAATAAACCGACAGTGATAACCAGCATCACTGTCAGTTTCTTCTCATCACTATCGGTTTTTTGAAACCAACAGTGATGTTTATATATATTAAAAAAATTCTTTTATATACTGAATAAATAGAAGCATATGTATTCCTATGTCAAAATGGCTTGAAAATTTTTTGGCAAGCTTGTACACCCAAATTAAGATCTCACAAAGGATCTTAGGTTTTTCTAATCATATTTTATTTATTATATTTTTCTGTGTACTGATTGAGATAAAAGAGGGTGAATTTCATCTTGGACCCTACAGATTTTTTCATCCACCTCCACAAAATTCTTATCCCTAGGGCACATTAGAGCCTATGTAAAAGTTTGGCACCATTCCGGATCTTTTCATGGGTAGACTCAGTTCAACCTATAATTAATCGGTGTCGTCACGCGGAAATTCAATTAAACCTCAGAAAGTAGCAAACCATCTCCGAAAAATCCCAAACTAAGTGTTTCCTTCGCACGTGACACGTGCAAGCCTAAGAAAAAGTTTGAGACCAATACGACACCGGAATGCGTATGAACCACAGAAACCTTGATAACCTATGTGTATAGTCATAGTTCGATGAAAAGGCAAATGTACCTCTGTGAAACATGTATACTCCGCCTATGTCGAAATGGCTTGAAATTTTTTTGGCAAGCATGACCCAAATTAAGATCTTACACAGGATCTTAGGTTTTTCTGATCATTTTTTATTTATTATATTTTTCTCTGTGCCAAATGAGATAAAAGAGGGTGAATTTCATCTTGGACCCAATAGATTTTTTCATCCACCTCCACAAAATTCTTATCCCTAGGGCACATTAGAGCCTATGTAAAAGTTTGGCACAATTCCGGATCTTTTCATGAGTAGACTCAGTTCAACCTATAATTAATCGGTGTCGTCACGCGGAAATTCAATTAAACCTCAGAAAGTATCAAACCATCTCCGAAAAATCCCAAACTAAGTGTTTCCTTCGCACGTGGCACATGCAAGCCTAAGAAAAAGTTTGAGACCAATACGACACCGGAATACGTATGAACCACAGAAACCTTGATAACCTATGTGTATAGTCATGGTTCGATGAAAAGGCAAATGTACCTCTGTGAAACATGTATACTCCGCCTATGTCGAAATGGCTTGAAATTTTTTTGGCAAGCATGACCCAAATTAAGATCCCACACAGGATCTTAGGTTTTTCTGATCATTTTTTATTTATTATATTTTTCTCTATGCCAAATGAGATAAAAGAGGGTGAATTTCATCTTGGACCCAATAGATTTTTTCATCCACCTCTACAAAATTCTTATCCCTAGGGCACATTAGAGACTGTGTAAAAGTTTGGCACCATTCTGAATGTTTTTGTGGATAGACTCAGTTCAATCTATAATTAATAGGTGTCGTCGCGCGGAAACTCAATTAAACCTCAGAAAGTAACAAACCATCTTCAGAAAATCCCAAACTTGGTGTTTCCTTCACACGTGGCACATGCAAGCCTAAGAATAATTTTGAGACCAATACGACACCAGAATGTATATTTCTAGTTGCCCAACAAATATTACACGAATTACATGTATGACAATAATTAAACACACCAAGGCGTACATATTAAAATTAGAACCCAATTAAACTACGACCTTGAAAACCTAGCTAAATAAACATTAAATACTATTGGAATCACTGCCGGGATCAATCGGGACACGCACACTAACATGTCTCTGTAGCCATATATGGTAATTGATGTCACGGATTATGTATCCGCTTGTATCGATGAAGTCCAATGCCCGTATGAGTGCACTCTCTCGTGCCTCACAATACCGAAAGAATGGTTGGCCATAGATGTAACCTACTGAACGACCACTGCCCCTGTTAGTAATCCTTATGCAGTACTGGCGTCCTTCTATAGTGAGCTGGCCGAGGTTTCTATTGTAGAAGTCCCAATTGTACCCGAGTTGATCCGTAGCTTGGTCTAGAATAGCCCACAAGTCACATGCAGCATAGGTAAGGTCCTGTAGTGCAATTTGCATGCGGAGAAAAAGAAAAAAATTAGAGAATGTTATTACAATAATAAACAACAAATAACTACGACTCAGGTATAAGTGACCATTTTACCATATCCGCATGGTTGTAGCTCGCAAACCATTCGCTTGCTTGCGGGACGGGGATATCACCAGCATTCAAAGCAAGTGCCTTGAAGTGCGAGAAATCAGGCACATAATAGCAAATACGTCCAAGTGCCTCTAAACAGATGCGCGCATCACTTAATTGGGCGCTTATCATATTTGGGCTCTGTATTCCTGTCCCATGGATATGGTTCTGATGATTTGAACCCCTCACAGGGATGAAAAAATTGAGTTCACACGTCCATAGCCGACCACTTGCATTAGATGTCGTGTTCTCGACGATGTCCAAGATAAAGAACCAGCCTAAGTGCTGTTTGCAGCCAATTTATTGGGGATATAGTCTGCGACATATATGCATACAACAATGATATTAAACTAATTACACTTATTTGTTAACATCAAAAAACAAAAGATGTCGGAAAATATTTCATACAATAGCTAGAACAGGGAACCGTGGAATGGCCACATTAGGAGCGAATGGCTCATTGCCAGGGTGGAAACCTGGTTCTTGTGGTGGGGGAGGTCCATTGTTCATACCACCTGATCGATAAAATGAAAAAATGAACATAAAATATATGCACAAAAAAATTCTTCCAAGTAAAACCGGCAACATAAGTAAATATAGATCGAATGCAAGGAATAAGAATATATATAATTGTAGAATACAAAGAAACATGAATATAAATATAGATCAAATGAATATAGATAGAATATTAGAGAAGACAACATATCAATACCATTGAAAAATACAGGAGCCATGACCAAATCACATAGAGAGAGAGTGGATATCTTGAGAAGTGAGAGTGAAACATGAGAAATGAGACTGAGAGAGTTGGTGGGTGGGTGAGATCGATGTATGTGGCTAGCAGTTTATTTTATATAGGGGGCATGGACATCACTGCTGGTTTTTAAATAGAACCGATAGTGAAGGTGGCTATCACAGCCGGTTTCTAAATAGAACCGACAGTGAAGGTGCATATATATAAATGATATATTTATTTAGATACTACAGTGGAAAAGTTTTAACGAGAACGATATATTTATTTAGATAGTAATGAAATACATAAAAAAATTACAAAAAATTAGAAATAAGTTACATATACGATAACGACATATTTATGTAGAAAGTGAAGGTGGCTATCACTGCTATGTGGAACACTGTATATATACGACCGCTTCATATAGACCCAAGGTGAAAGGTTGTATATATAGAGCGTCACTAGCCAGGTGCTATGATTGCTTCTAACCTGGTCGAAAGGATTCATCCCATCTGTGCTCAAAGCAAACCAAAGGTGCCTTACCTCTCCACCGATGTCCTTATAGAATATAGTATTGACAGTCCTCCAGTCATGCCCATCGACGGGGTGCCTCATCATTGTATCTTTCTTACGCTCTTCGCCATGCCAGCGCAACAGCTTGACTGACTTTGCACATGCAAACAACCTATGCACCCGGGGAGCTATAGTGAAATACCAAATGACCTTTACGGGACCTCCTCTGGTCTTGGTACCCTCATCTGACGGTCCTTCCTTGTAACGTAGAGCTTAACACTTGGGGCACTTGTCTAAGTCTTTGTATTTTTCTCCACGGTACAATATGCAATCATTGGAACATGCGTGGATTTTTTCAACCTCGAGGCCGATGGGGCGGATCATATGCTTAGCCAAGTATGTCTTTTCTGGCAACTCATTTTTTTCTGGGAGCACTTTCCTTATTATGCCTAACAACTGATCGAAGCCTTTATCGCTCAACCCGTTTGTCGATTTGAACTCTAACAGCAGGATGTCGGCTTCCAGTTTGCTCATTAGACAATCCCTATACAATGGTGTTTTGTCATCTTGTCTCATTTTCTCTAGCTTTCTCAGCTGTCTTTCACTAAGACATCGGGTCTCTACATTACGTAGCAGATGAGAAATGCCATCGTTATCCTCGGTGTCGTCAGCTAGCGTGTTCCTAAACACATTATTAATTGTGGCCATAGGTTCCGTGTTGACATCGGGTTCCTCGTCAGCATCGTGGATGGCTACGTCAGGCATGTCCACATCATCATCGTTTCCCTACAGAACATTCACACCAACCTCACCATGTCCATATCGTATAGTTTGGCATGAACCCCCTGGTAATCAAGTGCGATCGTATAGACTCAATTTGACGAAAGTTCCTTTGATTCTTGCAATCTTTGCATGGGCAGAAGACAGGGTTCCCATTTCCAGCATGAACTTTGGCATCGGTGATAAACTGGCTGATGCCATGCTTGTACCGCTTGTCCGTTCGGGACAGATGCATCCACTCTCGATCCATCTCTGCACAAAAAAAATACTAAGACAGCAATTACAAAGAATTAATAAGAAATCGAGCTTCATGAACAACAATTGTTGCTCGAAAGTACTATTTTTGGAAAAACATTATTATACACTAGTTATTGGAAAATTGAAATTGGTAGCCCCGGCCCTGTAAATTGAAAATAGTAGTAAAAAATAATTATTGCACAATATTGAAGAACAACTATTCTACTCTACTTCTAAGAACTAATTATAGCATCACATACTAACAATGATGATCTTGACCACCATGGAATAATTAGCTAGGAATTTAAATGTGTTTATAGACACTAACCATTTGGATGATGGATTCACCATAATTTGAGCCTTGCACAAATATCCAATTGGAAAAGTGCTCTCTAGAATGGAGAAAGAACTAGAATGAGAATCAAGCAATGTAGCCATCAAAACGAAGCTAATTAAGCAACAAAATCAAAGGTGTAGATGTTTGTTACTAACCTTAAAGCAAAAAGATCAAGCCATTCTTCAAAATCCCAGCGCTAGCTTCATTGTGAAGAGCAGCCGCAACAATGGAGGAAAGGGCCCAAACGTGTGCCTTTGTTCTCGGGATGGAAGAGATGAGGAAGAAAAGGACGGCTGCAGCCTTTATATGCTATAGGCTTATCACCGTCGGTTCTTAGCTAGAACCGACAGTGATAGAGCAAAATCACTACCGGTTTGTGGCTTGAACCGGCAGTGATAAGTGGCCGCAAAAACACTGCCGATTCAAGCCACAAACCGGCAGTGATGTGGTGCTTCACTGCCGGTTTTAGCCCAGCCCCAATCATTTTCTCATTTTCAAGCTCATAACCGGCAGTGATGGTACATTACTGTCAGTTCTCATAAATTCGGTAGTGATGATGCCGACAGTGATGTCCAAATCTGGCGTAGTGTCACACTTTTTGTGACTTGCCACACTTGCCTAAGCTATTAGTTATGGTAATTTATGGCTAGGAACCAAGCACCCCATTCCTCTTCGTACACCATGGCCCTGACAAATGTCCTCGTACTTGCAAGAAACGGAAGATGCAACAGGGGAAAGTAGGAAGAGATCATGCGAAATACAATATGTTTTTGCTCTTGGATGATTAGGTTTGGTCCTTAACATAAGGAGAGTGTCTAAACTATGGTAGTTTTTGCATTATGAAGGCCCTTAGGGAGTAATATTACCTGCAAATGTAGTTAGCTATGTAGGGATTTACTATTTTTGACAATAATGATTGATGTACAACCGATGAATGTTAACTATACTTGAAACATGATTATTTGCACTTTTGTTATGGTGGTTATTGCTAATTAATTAATATTAACTATTGTTAATTTCTATGTTTGCCACATTAATTTGCACCGTCCTCCACCAATCCTATGGTGCCACTTGGCCCGACTACAGACGCACGTGACCCGAGGGCAACATCTGTCCCTGATGTTTCGTCGTCAAACCAAGCGATTGCTTCTCCATCACATATCTCTCATGCACAGCGATCTCTTATGGTTAGGACTAGTCTGGCTTCTGATGAACAGCTGGACTTAAGTTTAATAATGCAGCAGCAGTGACAACAACAACTATATATCCTTGTGTTTATATATATTAACAGAGATGCGCCCACCAAATCGTGTCCAATAATGTTTCCTAAC
Organism: Miscanthus floridulus; assembly: GCF_019320115.1. Classification (NCBI taxonomy): domain Eukaryota; kingdom Viridiplantae; phylum Streptophyta; class Magnoliopsida; order Poales; family Poaceae; genus Miscanthus; species Miscanthus floridulus. The sequence goes on along the minus strand of NC_089582.1, from coordinate 22,464,734 downwards.
ATTCTTCCACGTGGCCTTTATATATGATGCTTGGAATTGGAGCCACGCTAGAGCATACTTAGAATATATATCTAGAGCATAGCTTAGCTAACTTGCGAGCACCTTATTTTTTTGTCGTATTCAATCGTACGGAAAGCTTGTACATACATGTTTTCATCAGACGCAGACCAGAGCCAAGGCCCAAGGCTTCTCAATTTTCCTTTTCTGCCATCTATTCCAACGTTGATGGCAGAACTAATTAAATAGTCTTCTTCTTTCATTTCAGTCAGATACGACCGCTACTATAAAAAGGATTTCTAGTCTCCTGATATAGAGACACCCCAACAAATATACGATGAATAATAAAAATAATTAAGTACTGAAATTCGATTTTTTCAAATGACCTCGGATGGAGAAATGACCAAAATAAAAGTTATAGATCTCGAAAAGTTATAGAACTTTGTTGTTGACAGCTTTTTCATTTGAAATTATTTTGTCAAGGAAAACTACGTTTGAATTTCTTAAATTTCAAATTTAAAATTTTTAAACGACCTAGGATGGAGAAACAACCAAAACAAAAGTTATAGATCCTAAAAAATTATACAACTTTGTAGTTGACAACTTTTTTCATTTAAAATCCTCTTGTCAAGAAAAACTACGTTTGAATTTCTCAAATTTGAAATTTGAATTTTTCAGATGACCTCAAATGGAGAAACATCAAAAACGAAAGTTGTACATCTCAAAAAGTTATAAAACTTTGTAGTTGATAACGTTTTATTTAAAATTTCTAACATTTGACATTTAAAATTTTCAAACGGCCTTCGATGGAGAAGCAGCAAAAACGAAAGTGGTAGATCTCGAAAAGTTATGCAACTTGTAGTTGACAACTTTTTCATGTGATTTCGTTTAGACTCCCAAACACTCATTTTAAGTTCGGTTCAACATAATATCAATAAAAAGAATATCTAATATAGAGACAAGTGAGTGTTGAGTAGAGTGGTTAGAGGGAACTCACGAGGCGGAGGTCACGGGTTCAAACCCTGGCGGCCATGAATCATGCGTTTTTCGTGCGAAAAGTCGTGTGACTTCTTGAAAATGGATTTATACGAACGGCTTGTTTTCAGCCACCCCTATTTATAGGGGCGGACTCATGTGAGCACCGCCCCTATAAATCCTGTGTACTCCCTCCGGGTCTAAAAATTCATGTCATTTTGGACATAATCTCCAAGGAGTGTTTAGTAAAGGTGCATATTTTCTGCTTTGCCCATATTAAATAGGGCCTTGTTTAGATGCCATCCAAATTCCAAGTTTTTTCACTCTCTCTCTATCACATCAATTTTTAGCCGCTTGCATGGAGTATTAAATGTAGGTAAAAAAATAACTAATTACACAGTTTAGTTGGAAATCACGAGATGAATCTTTTGAGCCTAGTTGGTCCACGATTGGACAATATTTGTCAAATAAGACGAAAGTGGTACTATTCATCGGGTTAAAAAAATTTGCAAAGTGAACAAGGCCTAGGGTCTCGTTAGTACCTTGAAACAAAACAAGCTATCCGGTCAGGTGGTTATGGTTGAAAACGGTCGGCAACAGGAACGTGAGCCGCCCATGCAAATCCTGTGTAGTAGCGACCTTTTTTTTCATATAAACGGCAACGGGAAGTACAAACGTACTAACATAGAATAATATTGTATGACCTCCGCTGAAACGGGAACGATTAGAATTCTGCATAAACAAAGCACAGCCGTCTCATTCTAGCTAGTGTCACAATCACAACCTCACAGCTGGAGGCCAAGCTCCTTGCCGGAGCTGTAGGGCAAGGTGCCGCAAGGTGTTGCTGTTGCTGTTGGCCCTCTCGATCCGGTGGCCGGTGTGGGGCAGAGATGCTGGAGCGCAAGGCAGAGTGGTCGGCTAGCCCCTGGCAACATCACGTACGTGCGATCCGCGGAGAGAGCGTCCTGCCCTCCACGGCCGGCCGGCTTCTCCAGCTTGACAGCAGCACTGCTCCGGCGCGGGCGGCGGCGTGCTCCATTCAACAAGGAAACACTACGTAATTAGCAACTCACAGTACTTGAAAAGATCCACACGCATGCATTTGCACAAGCATATTGATTAGTACTTCATAACAAGCACAAAACAAAGATCCATATCATCAAGCTTGATTGGGGCAAGGACAAGATCACAAGACACAGATATATGCAGTCATATCATATAGATATGTGAAGGCAAGAAGAGAGAGAGCTGGAAGAAGATGCGTCTTAAGCTTTCTCCCAGAGCAGAATTAGGTCGTTCGTTTCTAGCTAGAGCCGCAGCTCGAGGTCCAGCTCCTCGCCGGCACCGGAGGATGATGCGGGGTTGGTGTCCGAGCTCTCCGGTGGGGCAGAGGCGGGGGATGTCCTTGTCCAGTTGAGCATGTCCACGGTGCCGTCGGGCGACCTGATGAAGGGTCGGTCGGCTGCCGGTGCCGCCGGGAGCAAGGCGTGGTCCGTGAAGAGCGCCGCGCCACCGTCAGGCCACTCCAGCTTGAGCTTGACGCTAGCAGCTGGGGGCTCTGCGGCGTTGCCGCCGCCATGCGAAGCGAGCGGCACGGACACGGAAGCCGCACTGAGGCTGCTGCCTGGGGGGGTCCAGCTCCCGGCGGCGCCGCGCTCCTTCTTGTGCGCGTTCTGGTGCCCGCCGAGCGCCTGCGACTTGAGGAACTTCTTGTTGCAGAAGAGGCACGGGAACAGCCGCACCTCCTTCCCGCCGACGCACGCTGTCACCTTGACCTGGTCCTGCTCCTCCTCGTGGCGGTGTCCGGCCGGCGCCAGGCCTAGCGCCAGGTCCGCCGCCGCCGCCGCTTGAGAAGTCAGCGACCAGGACGCCTGCTCCATGCAATCGGAAGGAATTTTCGCAAGCAGCTTCCGTGGGGGTCGGGGTGGGGCTGTTACAAGTTGTACCACTGCTAAAGTGCCAGTGCCAATCTAGGTACTAAAATTCGGCGGCTGTGTGTTACAAGATGTACAGAAATGGAAGGAGCTAGGACGAATTATTGGAGAGAAGCATTGCGACGCGCTAGCGCGGTGACATCGATGGGTAGTAGTACTTGACATGAGTGATGGGCTTGAAGGGCATCCGGGGCCTTGTTTAGATGCCACCAAAATTCCAAGTTTTTTCACTCTCTCTCCATCACATCAATTTTTAGCCGCTTGCATAGAGTATTAAATGTAGATAAAAAAAATAACTAATTACACAGTTTAGTTGGAAATCACGAGATGAATCTTTTGAGCCTAGTTGGTCCACGATTGGACAATATTTATCAAATAAGACGAAAGTGGTACTATTCATCGAGTTGAAAACTTTTCAGCATCTAAACGAGGCCCGGTTCTCTTTTGGTACTAGCAATAGAAAGGAGCAGAAGCCTATATATGCAAGACAGCAAATACACATGTGATACATTGAGAGGGGAACACCACTGGAGACGGCTTCTTTGCCGAGTGCTTTTTTATCGGGCACTTGGCAAAGAGGTGGTTTGCCGACTGCCAGAGAGAAAGCACTCGGCAAACAACTAACACTCGGTGAAGATGTGGTTTGCCGAGTGCCAAACAATAACGCTCGGCAAAGAGATGGTTTGCCGAGTGTCAGGACCGCTCGGCACTCGGCAAACAATAACACTCGGCAAAGGGCTGCCTCCGTTAACGGCCGGCAGGCGCCGTTAATCCTTTGCCGAGTGTCTTATCCTGACACTCGGCAAAGAGGCTTCTTTGCCGAGTGTCATTTTTTGACATGGGCAAACCATAATTTTTTTTACTTTTGACCTCCAAGCTTTTTCTGTAATCCTCGTACAATACCTGGTACTCCATGTTCCAATTTGGCACATTTCTCAGACTTTTTCTATATTTCTTTAATTTCGTTCATTTAATTGAATTTTCTTGAATAATTGAAATTATAACTGCTAGTCATTCGAATAATGAAAAAAATGAATGGAAAAATGATATTCATGTTATTTAGTATAATGTGAGGCCGTATCCAGGAACAGACCACCAATTTCGAACATCTTGTTCACGAAACATGACCACGAACTTGCGGCCGAGTTGTTTTTAAATTCTATAAAAAGCAAACGAAGTTCGAAAATCATGAAACTTGTCAAGATGTCATGATATCATATGTGGAGGCTGTGATAAAAAAATTGAGAAGGTTTCGCGCAAGTTTTCACGTACGATGCTTGCAAACCGAAAAATCTCCGAAGAAGTTTCATGATTTCGTGAAGAGGCCGACGAGGTGGTAAACATGACTGTTGTTTGTTTCAGTGCCAAACTTTGGTTGGCCGTGAAAAACACGACTGCTGTGGAAGGAGTTCAGCTTGTTTAGCTGGCTGTATCAGCGAGCTTATTTACTGGTTTATAAGCCACGGTATAGTATTTACTGGCTTATTTGCTGGCTTAAGCCATGGTACTGGTTCGTCGTTTTTTTTTCAGTGGCCGAAGTATGCGCGGATGCGCCCGAATTTGGCTTTGCCTGTTTGTCGCAACGCGGCGGCATTCTGTTGGTTGCAGTAAATGCCTTTCGTTCTTGATACACTACTATAGAATGGACTTGTTGTCCCGGGCGATAACAGCCTTTAGTCCTGGTTACCACGCCGGGACAACGTTCCCGGGACTAAAGGTGGAACCTTCAGTCCCGGGTCATCGAGCCGAGACTAAAGAGGGACCTTTAGTCCCGGTTGGTAACACCAACCGGGACTAAAGGCCCTCCAGCCGAGCGAACCTGGCGCATCCTTTAGTCCCGGTTGGTAACACCAACCGGGACTAACGGTTCACCCTTTAGTCCCGGTTGGTAACCCCAACCGGGACTAAAGGTTCCTTTTCTTTTTCTTTTTTTTGTTTAATTTGTTTTTAGTTCAGTTACACGTATTTGTTTAATATATAATATGTTTTTATGTACATATTCTACGCTGCTAATATAAATACACGCATGCGTATAATTACATCTAATTCTCATCTTGAGCATTATTATATTCGAATAAAGTATGAAACTATATATATTATAGATATATATATATGTATATATACAACACTTTCATAATCTTGTTCTCGAAAATAACGATATCAATAAACATTTAATTTACATCATTTATTCCTTAAGATCAAAGTAGAACTCGCCGTTGGGATTTAGCACTTTTTCTAGAAGATATCCTGCTATTGACTCTTGAACTGCTTTCAGATGGTCTTTTTGCATGACCCTTCGTTTCAACCATTCAGTCTTGCATTTGAAATAAAAGGAAAAGTATTAATACACATATATGTATATATATTCATTTAAAAATAAATAAAAATTGATATATATACGTACTCTGGGGACATCTTTAGGAGTTCTTCTTATGTGCGCAGTGATAAATTCACAAACGTAGTATCCACACAAGTTATTACCTGGTTTCTGCCGCAAACACCACTGTACGAGAAGAAGATTATTCTCATCATCTCACACGTAAATTGAAGTACGATATAGTAATTAAACACGTGGGGAAGTGTATATAGTACAACTTACTGGTATTTCAACTACATTAAGTGGTGCCTTGCAATCCTTACGATGTTGCCGAATAAACTCTTTTCAAACCCTGTGCGACCAATAATGTACGATCGTTAATAAATTATGGCAAAGTCTATTCAATAATAGTTGTGCGCGAGAGATCGAAATTACCCCTGGATAATGTCTATCATATTTTGGTATAGTGCCCGTTCTTTTCTCAACGAGTCAAAGATTAGTAACCGACTTGAGTTTAACTCAATGACAATGAGTATCCAGTGAAAACTGTATTGGTTTATACACACACGTACATGCATATAAGTTGTATTGATATTACATAAAATGTGTAGACTACATTATTATTAACACTTACTCAAAGTTGTACGGGAAAAGTATTGTTGTCTTGTCGTGCTGCTTCACGAAGAACATCATGATATTCTCCTGTGCTTCAGATACCCATCGCTCCTTGACAATAATACCGGTTTTGAATACGATATAAGGATCAATGAAGCCAACACTGGTGTCTTGTATTCTTTGGAGCTCTGACATCTGGAATCTGTATATAAATATAAGTTACATGTGAGGATAATTATATACACATACGCATGGAAGTGAGTTTATTAAATAAAAGTAAGAATCACTTACAAAGAAAAGGAGCTAATGATTGATTTGTCCAGAGCGTCCATGTGGTATAGTTGATGCAATTCTTCGAAACTAATATGTAAGATGTCATCGCCATGGAAGTAATGATGGTCTCTAAATCTGACAAAGATCCACTGCTCACCCCTGCCACACGCCTGCATGTACCACTTGTTGAGCAAGTACATTTGCGTACCCAATTCATTCAGAGCCGCAGGGTTGTACAGACTTTTGCCATATTTATAAGTCTTCCAGGTATCAACTTCCAGGTTCTGGATTGGAGCTTTGCCCGTCAATTGATCCAAGGTTAAACCAGTATCTTGAAAAAAAGCATTAAGAGCTTGAACCGACACTTCTCCAGAGTTGTCTGGTCGATAGACTTCTATGTTAGAACCATATTGATTAGCAACAACAAGATTTTGCATTGGTTGCTTCTGTTGTCCGAGCTGTGGGACATCCTTCACTGATGCTCTTTTCCTTTTCTTATCTGCATCATGTGACTTCACGAGGGAGCGGTCATAGTCTGATAGTGGCGAAGGCTTACGAAGTTCAATCATCTTTTTCTTGTGAGCATCGACCTTCTGCCTCAGCACTTCTCGTGGTAGGTAAAAGTACGGCTTCTCCTTAAGCTTCGCTTGACTCTTCTTTTTGGTATCTATAAAAAAATCTTTCACTTTTTTGTCTTCTTCAGCTGCTATTTGCTCATCAGTTTTTTCAGAAAGTATTTCTTGAGAAATAACTCTTTTTCTCGGGGTCTTCTTTGCCGCCGGGACCTTAGACGTCTTTGTAGTGCGTCGCTGTGGAGGGGGTGGGGGCGGTGTTGGAGACCGGCGTGGAGGCGATGTGGCTGGTGTTGGTGGAGACCGGCGTGGAGGCGTTGGAGATCGTTGTGGAGGCGGTGGGGCCGGTGTAGGAGTTGGAGATCGTCGTGGAGGCGATGGGGCCGGTGTAGGAGTTGGCGATCGCCGTGGGGATGAAGTCGTCTCGCCCCCTGCGACGCTGTGATGAGATGGGGAATGAATGATTAGGCTAGGCTGGGGGGAGACCCTGCTACAAAAACAAGTTGTGTGTCAATTATTTTTTAAGCCAATAGAAAATTAATGGAAAATAATATTTCATTCACTTTCATTCGTACCTAGGGTGAGGTAGGGGAAGCGGTGGCGCCCCAGGAATGATGATGAAGCGTTTGCGCCATTGAATAAATGTCTTTTCTGCTTCTCCTAGTGTCTTCTCCCCATCACCGCCTTCAATGTCAAGAGGAACATTGCTGTAACCTTTGAGCACTCTATCGACCGAGATGCTAGCATATCCAGGTTGAATAACTGACCCATGGATTCTTGGTGTCTTCGTTCGGTCTATTGGAGATACAACCCCGACAGCCACCATGATTGATGCATTATTACCATCTGGAATGTGCAGCTCACATGTTGTTAGAGGCTCGGTAATGTCATCAACAGGGAAGCGCAACCCAGCGTCGTCTTGAATAACTGGCAGCTCCGTAGAAGCACAACTACTTTTCATCTGACCAATGGGGCTAATGGTGACTTTCGGCGTTGATTGCGATTGCATTTGACTCATTGCTAGCTGCACTTGCCTCTTGATCTCCTCCTGCATTCTTGCCTCAAGAGATTTTTCTCGTTCACGTGATTCAAGCAATGCTTGTCGTGACTCGTCAACAAATTGCTCCAATGCACGGATTCGTTCTGCCTCCTCATTCTTCTTTCTTTGGCGGCTTCTGTAGGTATCCTTGTCTGCTGGGAATGCGTGTAGCCACGGAACCGCCCCATAGCCTCTTGTTCGACCACCGTGTTCGGGATTCTCTAGTGCATATGTCAATTCATCCTCCTCTTTGTTGGGCTTGAAAACACCACTATCAGCTTCTTCCCTAGCACGAGCTAGTCTCTGTGTTGCTCTCTCAATTTTTTGGCCGAAAATTAGCTTGCCAGTGTCTAGGTCTAGGCTTCCCCCATGAGCGTAGAACCAATTCTTCGCGCGTTGAGGCCAGTTCTTCTCTATTGTTTCAGGTATGATTCCCTTGGCAGTAATCTCTGCTTCTAGGTTCTGCCACTTGGGAATAGCACTCTTATAACCACCTGATCCCATGCGATGATGGTATTGCTTCTGTCGGGCATTCTGCCGATTCCTCATCACACGTTCCTCACTGTCTTGGGATGTCTTGTATTCTACGAAGGCATCCCAATGGGACTCCAACTTGACAAACGCCTTAGCATTGAAATTCGGCGTAGCATTCTTCAAGATAAACTTTTTATACAATGTCTTCTTCCAACTCTGGAACAATGTTGCCATCTTCTTCGTTGTCCAATCCCTCACTAGCTCCTTCAAAGCATCATCTGCTTGTAATGTGAAATGTTGAGTGATATCACTCCAAGCTAGGTTCTTGTCACGATCAGATACAAAACTAACATTAGGAGCGGATATCTTCTGCTTCCATTCACGAGCACTAACTGGGATCCTATCCCTTACAACGAACCCACATTGATTGACATATGTCTGAGCATGTGGTCCCAATGGTTTGCCGGTGTCGGTGTCGAATTCTGATATTATGAAATGGCCCTCTAATGGCTTTTTTGGCCCTCGGACTTTCCTACTTTTGTTGGTGGTTGATGTAGATCCAGAGACCGACTACATGAGTACAAACACAACGATTAACAACAAATATACGTACGCATGCATCTATAAGAGATGATAGATAATCGAATATACCTCGCCAGTATTTTCTTGCGCGACAATTTGTTGATCTTCAACCACCGACATATTCAGGATATCCTCATAATCAGCAAAGTACTGACTCGTGTCATCTACATCCACATTGGTGCCGGCGTTGATAATATCCGCCATTATGTCATCACTCAAGTTATCATTCGGAGCAGCCATTTGTATCTTCAAGATAACACATAGATAGAATTACTATGGTACATAATATAAGTACATGTGATAACACATATAGAATTACTAAATCCAATTAAATATAATAACACATAATATTTCATCAACATGGAAATAAGTACATGTATATATATACACATAGAATGATACAATATATTTTCTCTCTCTCTCAACACATAGAAATAAGTGCATATGTCTATATCTCTAGATATGCATGTGATACACATAGAATGTCTCTCTAGATACAATTTTCTCTCTCTCAACACATGAAAATAAGTACATATATATATACATATAGAAATAATTAAGTACATATGTATACATATAGAATCTATCTCTAGATATAATATATATAGAGAGATAGAATATATAATTACTAAATCCAATTAAATAAATCTAACATAAAATTAGATAAACTAGTAAGATAATACATTTTAATCTAACATATATCAAAAACTATAATAAAAAACTATCTAAAAAAACTATCTAAATAAAATACTAATTAAATTTTAATACATTTAAATCTAATATATCAAAAACTATCTAAAAATAACTAAAAAACTAACAATTATAAACTACATGTACTTATTTTAATCTAACATACAGCCGAGACTTTGTAAAAAAAATCTAAAAAAAAGCCGATCGAGAGCAGCAGATCATATCGAGTTCGATCGACGGAGGCCGTACGGCGTGGGCGCGCGGGAAGCGTCGGCGACGGATGGTGGGGTCGGGTGCGGCGGCGGAGACGGGATGCGGCGATGCAGGCCTGGAGAATGGCGCGGCCGAGCGGGGGTAGACGACGACAGCGACGTGGCAGAGACGAGCTCGACGACAGCGGATGGCGCGGCCAGGCGGGCGACTGAGCGACGGAGGCGAGATCGAAGATGAACATAACAGACGTTCGATATATATAGCCTGCGACCCTTTAGTCCCGGATGGTAACACCAGCTGGGACTACAGGGCATTTAGTCCCGGCTGGTAATACCAACCGGGACTAAAGGTCCAACCCTTTAGTCCCGGTTGGTCTTACCAGCCGGGACTAAATGTCCTTTAGTCCCGGCTCGTGTTGCCAGCCGGGACTAAAGGTATTTTTTGGCGAGCACCTAAATTGCCGCCCACCCTTTAGTCCCGGTTCTTGGTCTGGGCCGGGACTGAAGCCCTGAAAAAATTACCAACCCGCCAGCGTAATTGGAAAGGCCTGGGATTTTGTTTTTGTTTAATACTAGGTTAATCAATTAATTCCATAGCAACTTCAATACTTTGCAATATTTATTTTAAAAAATACTATTGATTAACTAATTATTTATTGTAAATAGGAAAATTTTGTAACCTAAAGTTTTTAATTTTTTTTATGAATATAGAATATAAATGTTACTAATACTAAGTATTTTGTTAATGCAAAAATATATTTCTAACTTAAAATTAATAAAACTAATATTATTCGATAGGAAATTTATTATCACATTATTGTAACGTCAATGTTTCAATTTTTTCTCGGTTCTTGACCAAAATTGACAGGAATTTTTTGTTGAACCTATAAAAATAGAGAAAATGTAGTATTTTTTGTTCTACAGCTTTCTCAAATAAAAAAATGGCCTATATAAGGATTGTATATATTGATGAGCTTAACAAACTCGGTATTCAAAACTTTTCAATTTGAGACAATCTAGGGTCCCGAAAACTAGTTTGTAGGCGTCGAAATTTAAAAATCACAAATTTGAACCATCCAAACTTTCTCAAATGGAAAGTTGACCAAAACAACAATTGTAGATATTTTTGAGTTTAACAAACTTGGTATTCAAAACTTTTCAATTTCAAGTCATTTAGAGTTCATAATACTAGAGTCAAAGTGTTGTTTTTTTATTTGACCAAATTTGACTTGGTCAAACTTGCTCAAATGAGACACTAAATGACCTCAGATGAAAAAACTCTGAATACCAAGTTTGATCATCTCAGAAAGATCTACAATTGTTATATAGCTCATTTTCCCATTTGAGAAATTTTTATCAAACACTAGTCACAACTTCTTGAATCTCATATATACTTTCTAAAACTATGTCACACACTTGTGAAATTTGAACTACATTTTGTTCAAACTTTCTCAAATGAAAAAATGGCCTATATAAGGATTGTATATATTGATGAGCTTAACAAACTCGGTATTCAAAACTTTTCAATTTGAGACAATCTAGGGTCCCGAAAACTAGTTTGTAGGCCTCGAAATTTAAAAATCACAAATTTGAACTGTCCAAACTTTCTTAAATGGAAAGTTGACCAAAACAACAATTGTAGATCTTTTTGAGTTTAACAAACTTGGTATTCAAAACTTTTCAATTTGAAGTCATTTAGAGTTCATAATACTAGAGTCAAAGTGTTGTTTTTTTATTTGACCAAATTTGACTTGGTCAAACTTGCTCAAATGAGACACTAAATGACCTCAGATGAAAAAACTCTGAATACCAAGTTTGATTATCTCAGAAATATCTACAATTGTTACATAGCTCATTTTCTCATTTGAGAAATTTTTATCAAACACTAGTCACAACTTCTTGAATCTCATATATACTTTCTAAAACTATGTCACACACTTGTGAAATTTGAACTACATTTTATTCAAGCTTTCTCAAATGAAAAAATGGCCTATATAAGGATTGTATATATTGATGAGCTTAACAAACTCGGTATTCAAAACTTTTCAATTTGAGACAATCTAGGGTCCCGAAAACTAGTTTGTAGGCGTTAAAATTTAAAAACCACAAATTTGAACCGTCCAAACTTTCTCAAATGGAAAGTTGACCAAAACAACAATTGTATATCTTTTTGAGTTTAACAAACTTGGTATTCAAAACTTTTCAATTTGAAGTCATTTAGAGTTCATAATACTAGAGTCAAAGTGTTGTTTTTTTTATTTGACCAAATTTGACTTGGTCAAACTTGCTCAAATGAGACACTAAATGACCTCAGATGAAAAAACTCTGAATACCAAGTTTGATCATCTCAGAAAGATCTACAATTGTTACATAGCTCATTTTCCCATTTGAGAAATTTTTATCAAACACTAGTCACAACTTCTTGAATCTCATATATACTTTCTAAAACTATGTCACACACTTGTGAAATTTGAACTACATTTTGTTCAAGCTTTCTCAAATGAAAAAATGGCCTATATAAGGATTGTATATATTGATGAGCTTAACAAACTCGGTATTCAAAACTTTTCAATTTGAGACAATCTAGGGTCCCGAAAACTAGTTTGTAGGCGTCGAAATTTAAAAATCACAAATTTGAACCGTCCAAACTTTCTCAAATGGAAAGTTGACCAAAACAACAATTGTAGATCTTTTTGAGTTTAACAAACTTGGTATTCAAAACTTTTCAATTTGAAGTCATTTAGAGTTCATAATACTAGAGTCAAAGTCATAACATATTACATAATATCCGTCTCTAAAACATAATATATTAAACATGCATCGTTGTATCATGCGGGCACAACAATGAATTTCTTCTTGACGTATGACCCTTGGTTATGATCTTGTCGTAACCATGGAGTGTCTTCATCATTTAACATGATGCTTGGATCTTTCTTCACTATGAAGGGTGGAATTCGGACATTTCTTTCGTAATCTTCTGACATGTCTGACTTGTCTTCAATTCCCACTATATTTATTTTCCCACAAAGAATTATGTGGCGCTTTGGCTCATTGATCATTGAGTTGATGTCTTCGTTTTTTCCTCTCTTTGATTTTGTAGACATGTCTTTCACATAGAACACCTGACTCACATCGGCAGCAAGGACGAATGGTTCCTCTTTGTACCCAATATTATTGAGGTCCACTGTTGTCATTCCATACTCTTTGTCGACTGTTACCCCTCCTCCGGTCAGCTTCACCCAATGGCACCGGAACAAAGGGACTTTAAAATTAGGTGCGTAGTCTAGTTCCCATATCTCTTCTATGCGGCCATAATATGTTTGTATATTCCCATTTGGATCTGTTCCATCTATGCGAACACCACTATTTTGATTGGTGCTCCTTTTATCTTGGGCAACTGTGTAAAATGTATTCTCATTTATCTCGTACCCTTGGTACGTGAGGATATGCCACGATGGCTGCCTAGCCAACAAATACAGTTGCTCATCAATATTGTCATCGCCTTGACATTCTTTTCGCAACCAACCACTGAAACTTTCCATGTGCTGACGCCTAATCCAAGCTTCAGTCTTCCCTGAAAATTTGGATCGTAAGAACTCCTTATGTATCTCGATGTACGGATGCACCAATGACGAGTTCTGAAGAACTGTGTAGTGTGCTTTATTGAAATAATCGTCTTCCATGCCGATATATGTTTTCTTTCCTAAAGTTCCTTTACCACTGAGTCGCCCCTCGTGTCGCGATTTGGGAACACCAATCGGGGCAAGGTCAGGAATAAAGTCAACACAGAACTCAATGACCTCCTCTGTTCCATAGCCCTGGGCGATGCTTCCTTCAGGCTTAGAACGGACTTTCACATATTTCTTCAAGACTCCCATAAACCTCTCGAAGGGGAACATGTTATGTAAGAACACAGGTCCAAGAATACTAATCTCCTTCACCAAATGAACTAGGATGTGTGTCATGATATTAAAGAAGGATGGAGGGAACACTAACTCAAAGCTGACAAGACATTGAACCACATCATTCTGTAGAGTAGCTAGTTTCACTGGATTGATTGCCTTCTAAGAAATTGCATTGAGGAATGCACATAGCTTCACGGTGGCTAGACGTACATGTGGAGGTAGAATTCCTCTTAAAGCAACTAGAAGCAATTGCGTCATAAGCACGTGGCAGTCATGGGACTTTAAGTTTAGGAATTTCTTATCTAGCACATTTATTATACCCTTTATATTGGAGGAGAATCCCGATGGGACCTTGATGCTGCTTAGACATTCGAACATGTTGTCCCTCTCTTCTTTGCTAAGCGTGTAGCTAGCAGGACTTAAGTAATGACGTCCATCATCTGTCTTCTCTGGATGAAGATTGTCTCGTTCTTTCATGCCCTGCAAGTCCTGGCGTGCTTCAAGTGAATCCTTTGGCTTCCCGTACACACCCATGAATCCTAACAGGTTCACACAAAGATTCTTTGTTAGGTGCATCACGTCGATTACGTGGCGGACCTCTAGGACTTGCCAATAGGGTAGCTCCCAAAAGATGGACTTCTTCTTCCACATGGGTGCGTGTCCCTTAGCATCTTTGGGAACAGATTCACTGCCTTGTCCCTTTCCAAATACTACTTTCACATCCTTGACCATTGCGAGTACATCTTCCCCGGTTCGGTTATGAGGCTTCTTCCGATGGTCTGGCTTACCTTTAAAATGCTTCCCTTTCTTTCTTACTTGGTGATTCAACGGAAGGAATCGACGATGGCCAAGGTACACGACCTTTCGACATCTTTTCAAATATATACTGTCAAGGTCATCAAAACAATGTGTGCATGCATTATATCCTTTGTTTGTCTGACCTAAAAGATTACTTAAAGCAGGCCAATCATTGATTGTTACGAACAACATTGCTCGTAGGTCAAAGTGTTCTTGTTTGTACTCATCCCAGACACGTACACCTGGTTTGTTCCATAAAACTAGAAGTTCTTCAACTAATGGCTTCAGATAGACATCAATATCATTGCCAGGTTGCCTCGGACCTTGGATGAGGATCGACATCATAATGAACTTCCGCTTCATACATAACCATGGAGAAAGGTTGTAGATACATAGAGTAACTGGCCAAGTGCTATGACTAGTGCTCTGCTCTCCAAAAGGATTCATACCATCTGTACTTAAGGCGAACCTTAAGTTTCTAGCCTCATTTGCAAACTCTGGAAATTCCCTGTCTATCGCTCTCCACTGGGACCCATCAGCTGGGTGTCTCAGCATATTGTCTACCTTACGGTCTTCTTTATACCACCGCAACAACTTTGCATGGTCTTTATTTCTGAACAAACGTTTTAAGCATGGTATTATAGGAGCATACCACATAACCTTAGCAGGGATTTTCTTTCTAGGACATTGTTCACCCTCGACGTCACTAGGATCATCGCGCCTGATCTTATACCGTGATGCTTTACATACCGGGCATTCATCCAAATTCTCGTATTCATTGCCATGGTAGAGGATGCAGTCATTAGGACATGCATGTATCTTCTGGATTTTTAATCCCAATGGGCAGACAACCTTTTTTGCTTCGTACGTAGTGGTGGGCAATTCATTTGGCTTCGGAAGCATCTTCTTTATGAGGTTCAATAAATTCCCAAATGTCTTGTCGGATATACCATTCTTTGCCTTCCATTGTAGCAATTCCAGTGTTGTACCTAGCTTTTTTTGCCCCTCTTCGGCCGTCGGGTATAGCAACTTCCTATGATCCTCAAGCATGCGCTCGAACTTAACTTTCTCTTTTTCACTTTCCCATTCTTGTTGTGCATCACGAATGGCATCGCCAAGAGCATCACCGAGATCATCTTCTATCGCTATCTCTTCTTCATCTCCCCCCATTGTAGTATCATCAAAGGCACCATACTGAGCAATAATGTCATCAATGTCTAAATCTTCTCCTTCACCTTCTTTCATCATGACCCCGCTTTCTCCATGCTTAGTCCAACATATATAGTTTGATATGAAACCTGACTTAAGCAAATGTGAATGAACACTCATTGAGCTTGAATATTCCTTTAAATTCTTACATAGGGCACATGGACAGCACATGAAACCATCCCGCTTATTTGCCTCGGCCACACCTAAGAAATAGTGCAAGCCCTCAATAAAGTCTTGGGAGCGGCGATCGGCATTGTACATCCAATGGCATGACATAATCTGTATTACCTGACAAATTATGAAAACCTTAAACATAATTTAGTATTTTATTACACAACATAAATGACACACACATGGTTGATTAATTAACTAAGTCTGGCTACAACGTAAGCAATCCCAACTATCACTAAACAAACTAAAACTACAATGCACTTCAGTAACATAATTATTTCGTGATCGTACGCAACTAAAACAGACAAATCATTCTTCTGTTGAATATCAATAAGCTTCTCCTGCTGGCTCACTGCCTCATCAGCAGCAGCCGCTACCTCAAGCGCACCCAAATTCTGCACGTATGTAGCATAATCTTCCTCCCAGTACCAACCATCGCATCCATTGCCCTCCCACTGTAATTAAAGCTAAAAAATATTTAGTCAAAAATATTCAAGAAAAGCAGGTCAATTAGCCATAAAGATAAAATGCGTAAGAAACTCACATCGCAATCCGGGCACTTGTAGAAAACACGGCCCTTGTTGGGTCCCTGTCTCTTGACTCGGTACTCCATCACAATCTTCTACTTACACTTGCCGCAGATAATGAGAGGGAGTTCTGGCCTCAGTCGTTTCGCAACCGAACAAGAGGCCGATGATCCGGTACCAGTTGTCATCTACTTTCTATACTTATTTTTGCAAACTAGTGTAAATTTCATATTTTCTAAAATGATATATTTAAACAAAACTAGTACGGATTTCACATGTTTCAATAAATAACCACCCGTACTAGTTGACCTTGCTTACGTGATCATCTCGGCCAGCATTTCTCCACCGGACGGCACTGTACTTGGCCAAGGAAGAGCTCCGATTCTACGAGAAAGGGAACACGGTCTTCCACGACCGTTGCAGCTCTCCCTCGTAGCATCAAAGTTCCTCCTTGACGTCCGTTACCGCTCGGCAGAGAACATGTTGGCCGAGCTGAACACGGTCCGCAAGTTCAACTAGTACGGATTTTCTATAATTTTCTAACTATTTACTAAGTTTTTCATTTCATGGAAAATTTAATTCTAAAAAAAAGACATGATTTCTAAGTAGTTCATTTCATGGAAAAAATAATTCTAAGTGACCTGCTCGATATCGGCGAGCTCGCGGACGTTTAGGTTGCCGAGGATAGTAACATTTGTAGATGACATTTGTAGGTCTGAAGTTATCAAATATCCATCAAATTATAGCTCAAAAACATGTTTCAATAAATAACCATCCGTACTAGTTGACCTTGCTTACGTGATCAACTCGGCGAGCATTTCTCCACCGGACGGCACCGTACTAGGCCAAGGAAGAGCTCTGATTCTACGAGAAAGGGAACACGGTCTTCCACGACCGTTGCCGCTCTCCCTCGTAGAATCAAAGCTCCTCCTTGACGTCCGTTACCGCTCGGCAGAGAACATGCTCGCCGACTTGAACACGGTCCGCAAGTTCAACTAGTACGGATTTTCTACAATTTTCTAAGTTTACATATAAAATCATAATAAAGTCCAATATATAAAGTTACACATGCATCTACATCGCAAAATGAGATAAGCTACTGATAAAACATAAGAGGATTAAGTTTTTTACCTCCAAAATCGAAGAGCAACACCAATGGAGGGGGAGAGAGCAAGAACAACAGCAAGCTGAAAAACAGAGGTAGTGAGTTTGAATGGAATGGCTCAGGCTCGGGGAGGAAGAAATGAGCTGAATTATAGGCCGGGATTATTAGTCCCGGTTAGGGGTCCAAACCGGGACTAAAGATTAATCTTTATTCCCGGGGCATCACCCAAACCGGGACTAAAAGCTTTAGTCCCGGCTGGTATTACCAGCCGGGACTAAAGGTTTACCTTTAGTCCCGGTTGGTAATACCAGCCGGGACTAAAGGCCCCTGCCCCGCGGACGACCGTTGGGCAGGGACCTTTAGTCCCGGTTGGTATTACCAACCGGGACTAAAGGGTCTTTTAGTCCCGGGGGCAAAAAAATGCCGAGGCTAATGCCAAATTGGGACATCGTTCTAAAGTCTGTTCTCTAGTAGTGATAAGGAATTCCCAGTCGGCATTTTATATCTAAATACTAAGCCAAAAAATGTAAACTGGGATATCACTGTATTTCTTGGACTTAATTAATCTATACTAATTCAAGATCCATATCAACTATATTTTGTTGTTAAAAAGTGATGATGATGGGTGGGACCACATATCATACTCATTATTTTTCCAAACTTGGCCACAAATCAAATGCTAATCTTTTAGATCTCATCTAGTTTGGCACGTACTGTGTACCATTTTGGCCAAAGCAAAAGTTTGGCTTGGCTCACTGGAGGCGCAAACCAAACAGATCCTATTGCTTTGTCTTCTACCTTTGTACTAGAAACAGTGAGGAGAAGAAATTACGATGGCAAGTTCCCTAAGGTAAGGAGGACTAGGCACGTAAACAAATATACATATTGAGCAAAGGACGACACTATTATTTTCTCTCTTGATATGTTTTGTTTCATTAGGGCGCTTTACATATACTCACTCCATCCTAAAAAGAATGAAAACCACGCTTTTACATTGTCATTGATAATGGAAGAGATGAGCGAGTACCTCATTAGCTCAGTTCATACGCCCGTCGCAGCTGTCCAACAGCGCAAGTTTACTTCGTCAAGATGAGAGGAAGGAAGAAGAGAAGAAGACTGCGGAGGGAGAGTGCTCGGGGACCACAGTGGCGGAGAGAGATGGGAGGAGTCAGGGTGCACAGGAAAGAGAAGTGGAGAGAAAGAATAGTAAGGGAAGAATAGGAAAAGGGCCAAGGGAAAAAACAACATTTCACTATTTTCCCCTCACCTCGTGAACCAGAAATGAATATTTAACGGTCACAGTGTTTTCTAACAAATTTGTCACAAACCAGAGTGTCTAGCAGTTAATTTGATTTTTTTTCAGTGTCCGCTAGCAACATGACTTCACTTTTAATGTCCTATAGCCACTTTTGCCTTATGAAAACTAATTTAGAGTAACCCCTAAATTTGATTTTAAATTACCTACCCCTATAGTAATATAAAATAGATAAAGTAACCACTTTATTTTGTATCTAAATTACACACTTATGCCTTTATAAAATATAAACTAAAACATCCCTAAATTTTTTTGTCTAGATTACCAAGATAAGCTATTATAAAAAAAGAATTGAACAACCATATGCTATATGTGTTTCTAAATTGCCCAATTCCACCATTGTGTAGTTTAAATTAAATATAAATGCTATGCACTACCACGTACTACAAGTATACATGTATATGTTAGAGATAAACATCTACTTTTATAGTTCATTGACAGTGAAAAATATTCACTTAACAAATCATATACCAATGTAATGACATTGATAATTTATTTTAAATTATATCAGAACTCAATGGTAATATATTTTGGAAGTTATTACTTGAGTTCGTACAAAATTTCATCGAAACATTATGACATTTTAGTACTGATACTTTAATGGTAAGGTATCTATTTTTTATTACACATATAATTTTTGGATAGAGGGAATGTAAAAGGAAACATTAAAGGAAGCCACTTTAGTAAGTAAAAGTGTAGCCTAAGACACATAATCTATTTTTTAATAAAGTATACAAGGAAACTTTTGAATAAAAGAAACAAGAAGCACTAGAGTTTGAACTTAACACGTGAATACAGATTATAAAAAACTAATAAGACAAAAAGTTGAAATTCAAAATATGGGTTCATGACATTACAAAACAGGCAACAAGAGCTGATATAAGTTAAGGTTTCAACTAAATACATAAATTCATAGAGATACAACACAATGATGGAAACACATACAAAGTAATTGATATATTTATCATAATTAGATCCATAAAGATTATAGAAAATCTATATCGGTTTATATCCATGGGCTGTATAGCAACCGTAGATCGAGTATTTTATAAATAAGGAAGGAAAGTAAAAAATAATCAAATTTCATTAGTTGTAGGTATCCACAAAAGTTTTAATACTTCTACCATAACGTTCTAGCCGGTGCTGGAGCATGGATTGATGTGCTATATGCTAATAAATGTTAAAATCCATAGCATCACGGACATATTTGGAGTGGCGATCAAGGGATTTATCTTCCTCACTTTTTCATCCCCATCTTTTTCTTCTTCATTACCATCTCTCTTTTCTTTTCCTTTCCTTTGTGTGTTGTTGTTGCAGGGACTCAGGCTCCGTGCACCATGTCGGATCATCCCAAGAGTATGCATTAGGGCTTGTTTAGATGGACTATGACTAGTTGTTAGCCATGACTAAAAAATAATCAGCTAAAAATTAGCCAACTAGTTGTTAGCCCATACTTGTTCAAATTTTGGGCTAACATAGAGAGAGATAAGAGAGAGAATAGGAGAGAGAGGTGACTTTTTTGATACATGTAGCACTTTTAGCCCCTGTTAGCTAGTGAACTAACAATAGTTGTGGCTTTGGCTAAACGTTAGCTTACCCATTAGCCTTCTGTTTAGATCATCAAGAGCTAAACTTTAGCAACCAGTTATTTGCCCATGGGATTCGAACAGGCCCTTGGTAAGATTGTTACTTTAAAGTTGTTTGTCAAGATCTCCTCACGGACAAACTGCACCCGGTCCTGTGCTGACTTTATTTAGGCCCTGTCTGTTAGGAATCGAGGAATTGAAAAGTAATCGAATAATAAAATGAGAATTACTTTCCAGTTATTGATTTTAATTCAAACATGCCTTTATATACTAGTATTTTTCAATGGTAGTCTGGGTCATTGCTTTCCACCTCTGCTGTTCACGCTTTTAAATTGACTGCAATATGTCACCCGCCTGTTTGCGCACAGAGCACCTCACGAGGGAGGCCATGGAAAAGCTTTGGCGACAAGAGGAGCAGTGCGAAAATTGCGGGTGGACCGCACTGGCTAATCGTACGGATGACAGCTACTAGAGCGGCGCATCTCGAGCTGCATTATATGGTTCATGCTCATGGATGATCGGAGCCATCGATCGATGACAAGTAGCATTCAATTAGGTGACCATGGATGCTGATCGATTTGGCCCTGTACACCTGTCTGTTTTTTTCGCATGGACTATCGACAACCAGCAAGAATAAAATATCGACAACCAGCAAGAATAAATGGATATATTGGACTCCACACAAGCCGTCCTCTTTATAATCCCTGTGTTTCTTATATTATTATACTATAGAAGCATACCCCGTTGCTACGGGAATTGCGGATCAGTGGGTTATGTGGCATGATAACGTAAACAACAAAATACTTATGTGTCTGGTTGACGTGAAAATTATAATTGTATGCACAAGTGGATTTTAATGGTATTTTAATAGCTAATGGGGTTTAGGACACTACGCCAGATTTGCACATCGCTACCGGCATCACCACTGCCGAATTTGTGAGAACCGGCAGTGATGTACCTTCACTGCCGGTTATGAGCTTGAAAAAATAAAAAAAATGATTGGGGCTGGGCTAAAACCGGCAGTGAAGGACCACATCACTGCCGGTTTGTGGCTTGAACCGGCAGTGTTTTGGCGGCCACTCATCACTGCCGGTTTAAGGCAAGAGCCGACAGTGATTAGGATCTAGGAGCTTGCTGGACTCGACCGAACGCTGCGGCTCAGCGTTCGGTCGTTCTGAACAGCGCGTCCGATGCGACATGTCAGAGAGAGCCATTGGCGGCAACAACTAGTTTGAATGGGACACTTGGTGGGTCAGCTACGACCGGACACAGGCGACCGGACGCATCCGGTGCAAACGACCTGCGCGTCCGGTCGTCCTAAAATTTACCCAGTGAAGGGGTAACGGCTAGTAAGCATGTAAACCTCGAGAGAAAAATCACCATGTCAATTTTGTTCTTCCCGTTGGTCTGCAATCCCCTTACACGGGCTTGTGATTGCTTTCATATACATTATGCTTGTATAGTTGCTCTTGTAATTAGTTAGCTTGTGTAGCTCACTAGTTATCTTTTTGCTTGTGTAGCATAGAAGTAGCTCCCTTGCGTGGCTAATTTGGTTTGTGTAACCTTGTTAGTCACATTGCTTAGTTTGTGTAGCTAAGCATTTGCGCTCTCTAATTTGGCATTGGTTGTCTTGTTATTGAGAATTGCTAGTGAGCTTAGATGGCTTTGTGCTTTTGCTTACTAGCATGTGTAGGAGCTCTCTTGTTGCTTGAAGTACTAACGGCATAGGTTTGTGTGACCTTGTTTCTAGAATTGGTTAGGTGAGCTTTAGCTTGCCCGACACCTTTGTTGTTTAATTAGGATCTTTGCTAGGTGCTAGAGAACATAGATAGAGGGTTGTAGTCTTGGCTAGACCAATAGTTTTAATTCCGCACTTATTTCGGTTAGCCAGCATGATTAAGTTTTAGAAACGACTATTCACACTAGTAGAGAACAGACCTTTCATCCGAGGCCAAAATGGGCTCTAGTCCCGTCATTTTTTGCGCCCGGGACTAGAGAGACCTTTAGTCCCGGTTGATGTCTCCAACCAGGACTAAAGATCCCCTGCCCAACAGCTACTGCGCTCGGCACAGTGGCAAGGGACCTTTAGTCCCGGTTGAAGACACCAACCGGGACTAAAGGTGGACCTTTACTCCCGGTTGGAGCCACCAACCGGGACTAAAAGTCCTCCAACCTTTAGTCCCGGTTGGTAACACTAACCGAGACTAAAGATTGACCCTTTAGTCCCGGTTGGTAATACCAACCGGGACTAAAGGTCCCCCAGTGGGTTAGTTCAAAAGGGAAGCATCCCATCCATTGTTAGATGTGTTGTGTAGGTGGGGTGGTAAGCTACGCGCGAGGCAATGCATGAGGTCTTGGGTTCGAATCTCACGGGACGCAGCGGTGGGAGGCATTATTTATTTTTAAAGCTGGGAGGACCTTTAGTCCCGGTTCCTGACCTGGGACTAAAGGGGGGGTCCTTTAGTCCCGGATGCTTGCTCCTGGGTGGGGAACCGGGACTAGAGGGGGTTCCCCACCGGAAGTAAAGCCCGTCTCTGTATTAGTGTCACCTCCCTTCTAGTCGTCATCTCGACTTTACAGCTGCACCATGCAAGGCCAGAATAAAACTAGATCCACATTCGCCAGGTTGTTGGTGCTTTAAGCAGCGTGCAGACCTAGCTCATTTGTCCATCTAGCCTACCAAACCAAATTTTTTACTATTTGGCCCTTTTTTCGAAAGTTTCTCTCAAATAGACCCCTGTCGGAAACAATTTCAGAAATGGACCCTTGGCTCGGCGCCAGAGTGACTGGCGCCGAGCTCGGCGCCACGGTCACTGGCACCGAGGTCCTGGGCATGGGAAAATGGCCTACCAGGGGCTCGGTGCCAGAGTGACAGGCGTCGAGCTCGGCGCCATAGTGAATGGCACCGAGACACCTGCATTTAACCCAGCCTGCACTTCTTCCCCGAGCTGACTTTTGGCTAAGTCCCTAAATTTATCAGGAGGACAAGGACTTACAGGCACCACATACTAATTAGATTCATCTCCATTTCTCCCAGGTGAAAGCATGTGTGCCTGTCATTGAAGTCAAAGACAATTTTTCCGGCTGGGCTTCCAAATGTGCCGATGGGGAAGCATGCTTGTATGAGATCTATGCTCATCGGGAGAACACACAAGTACCAATCATGGAACCTTCTCATTCCAAGTGGTAGGCGCTGGATGTCCTGGTTTGGTAGGAAGGGCTTGCCTCTTTCATATATTTTTGGGCAATCCTTTGACCATTTGATGGCATCAACATTTGGATACTGCTTTGCAATTTGGTGGAGTTTGCTAGTGACGGCTTTCTCAGAACCCCGTGATGGGACTTTTTTAACTTGGTTCTCAGGCTTGAACTGGTCATGGGAAAACCACTTGGACACCGACGAGACGTCTTTGATCGAAATATAAACTGGCCTTATGGTGATTGGATGCTTCTTTCAAAGTTCCCATTCAGGCACATCCTCATCTTCTTGTGCATCACCTTCTTCAGGAGGCACTTGTTGTTCATGTATCGACTGTGCTTATTGAGAAGACTGTGGCATCTCATCATGCACTTGCTCGGTACGAGCTAGAGAAGGTTGTGGCATCTCATCAGTCACATGCTCGTTAGGAGGCGGGGAGGAATGTGGCATCTCAGGAATATGGTTACAAGACGGTGAAAATATCTCCCCGACCTCAACAACTCGCTCCAAATTTGGGAGAGGGAGAGGCGGCGAAGAAGCAGTCAATATAATGTCCCGTTTGTGCCAGAGGATAAACTGTCCCATAACATCTCCATGTAACACCAGACCTTCAGGAGTTGAGTAGTCTATCCTCCACTGCATGAACTCGGGCTTCACTGTATGCACCTCGACCCTAGTATAGTCCGGTGGTATCTTATTATTGTGGTGTAAGCCACCAGGAGGATGTGCCACACCCGTTGCCACCTCCATCACAGTGTTCCGCTGGCCACTGAGAAACACCAAGGTGCAACTAGTTTGTTCCCGTATGCGATCGACGGGGGTTGTGGCTCTAGTGGAACCTTGGTTGCTAGGACCTTTCGGAGGGCTACCAACTAATGCCAGTTCTCCTGGCGGTGTCACTAATATCCATGGCTCCATAGATAATCCTTGCTCCTCCAGCACCTTCACAACTAGAGCCTTCACTTGGAGCTCAAGACTAGTCTCCCGGTCTCTACCATGTTTCTTGTACATATGCCTATCCTCTTTGAATCCTTGCTTCTAGATCGTCCTTTTCCCTAGCCCCCTGGTGCGGCCTGTGTGCTCCTTGTTTTCCAAACCAAGGCTAAGCTCGTCCCTCTCTCTAGAAGGATTGAATGAGCCCTTCTCCTTGTCTTCAGCATATTTCAGTATCCTTGATACTGCCTCTTGGGTCTCCGGCTTATCAAACTTAAGATTACCACCGGATGATTCTATACTCCTCGCATATATCCAATTCCTTGAGCGTACCTTCAAATTTGTCACATCAATATTCCCAGCAGCTGCGGCCTCTTCGTCCATCTTCCTAAACTACTCTTCCTTGGCATAGTAGCCACCAGGGCCTAGATGATGGTGGTGTTTGTTCCTCTTCGCCAGCTCGGTGTTATGGGCACTGAGCTCCAATGCCTCTAGTGAAGTCTTCTGAGCCACGAGCTCCTTCCATTGACTAGGAGTTATTTTGCCGAACTCTTTGAAGGGAGTTCACCCCTTTTGGATATACTTCGTGTTGAGCTCCAACCTCTAATGTCAGAATGACTCTCCCATCATCCTAAAAGCATTTTTTTACCAGTTCGTGCTTACCCTCTGGAAATCTAAAATTGAGCTTCAGCTGCCTATCCCATAGTTTATTCTTTTTGTTCTCTGGTACCTCTTTCCAGTTAGGGATTGCTGGGTTCAATTTATCTCTTACTAGGGCCCCGATTGCATTGCGGAATCGTCCTCTTAATTCCTTCAGCTCAAGGATCTCCCCTACTGGCCCGACCTTCATTATCACATAGCATGCCTTATCTGGATATAGATTTCCTTTTGTATCCCCTCGTTTCCTCTTAGGCTTGGTAGTCATGGTTGTGTCTTGAGGTTGTGGAGCAGAGACATCGTGATCCATCTCTATGGTTGTTGCCTCTGCTCTCCTTTCCTCTACTCCGTCTTGTCTAGCAAGATGTCGCGGATGTCGACGTCGTCTTTTCTGAGTTTTAGGAGGGACCTGTATATATGATAGGTCAAAGTGTTAGCAGAGGTAACACAGCCAAAGCTTTAGCAAAATTTACAAGCTAAGGCTTTTCTCTACCTCCTCGTTCGGGTCAAAATCCTTGTCCAAATCTTCCTCCGTTGGCCTCCTTCTGGCTTCACGTGGGAAAGAATAATTGGGACTTTCATATCCCTCTTCTAAGTCATCATCATTATCATCCTCTTCTTCTTCGCCTTCAGTAGCCTCTCCTACTCCCCCTTCCTCCTCGTCACACTGCTCCTGAGTAAGCATCACTTTTAGATCCTTTTCTACCTCGTTATCGAACTGCTCCGGAGTTAGCTGGTCCTCTAGTGCTTGCTCGTCATAGGTTGGCTGCTCATCATGCTCGGTGCATCGGGCTGCACTGTCTGGTGTCCACGACATTATTTCACGCTTTGTTCTAATAGATGCAAGAAAGTGTGCTATAGAAACATGTCAAAAAATATATCAAAAAAACTAATAGTAGTAGTAGTAGAGGCCTTAAAAACATGTCAATCATCATTTGATCATGAACTTGGAGCATCAAGGCATCATAACAGAGAAGAGAGGAGAAGGTAATGTAGGGGCAGCTGGTAATGATGCTAAGTTCCTCATAAGTTCTTGATCATCAGCTCATATTTCATATAATGTATGGACTTGGACAATTTCATCATCGGCAAAACAAAGGAGAGGAGAGGGGAGATTTGGCAAAAAACCCAACAGCTGCTTAACAAACATAGTGCAGCAGCTGATGGCAAAAGACAGAACAACAAGTCCTGGGTGAGTCTTGGAAGATTTGGCAAAAAAAAAGCAACAGCAGCCAATAGTTAGTATCTAGAAGTAGCAAGTAGTAGTAAGTAGAAAGTAGTAGAGTAGAGTAAGTGTAGCAGTAGAGTGGTAGTAGTAGAGTAAGAGCAGCAGCCACTTAGGAGTAGCAAGTAGTAAGAGGAGTAGTAGGAGTAGTAAGAGGAGTAGTAGTAGGAGTAGTCAGAGGAGGAGTAGGAGTAGTAAGAGAGGTGAGGAGGAGAGAGAAGAGAGGTCTACACATTATTTAAATCAGAATAGGTGCAACTGCTGCTGCCAAACAAGAGAGAAGAGAGGAGAATAGAGAAGAGAGGTGAGTAGAAGGGAGAAGAGAGAAGAGAGGTCTGCATATCATTTAACTCAGCAAAGGAGCAGCTGCTACTACCAAACAAGAGAGAAGAGAGAAGATAGAAGATAGGAGAAGAGAGGTGAGAGAAGAGAGAATAGAGGTCTGCCAAACATTATTTAGATGGTTCGATTGTTGTAGTAAGATCATGTATGGGACACGAGTGCCATCTAGGTTACTGTTTCTGAAGCATCAAGTGCAGTGATCTCAAGTGGCATCATGAGGTTGGTCATGATTTTGACATAGTCAAAATGTGCAGGCTCCTATCTCATAGTCTACATATACCAAATAACAATGACTGAACCAAGAATTCAATTGGCTTTTAGAAATAAAAAAAAGATAACAATCGATAAAGAACATGTATTCTGTGACCTATCGAGCAACGCATTTTTTTTCTTTCAACCTCTAAAAGCAACAAATCTAGACGAGTAACTAAAAAAGAATGTCGGCAATCAAAAAATTCTTGCATGGGCTCAATTTAGAACTTGAAAAAATATACAAAAATCTGAGCCAATTTTTCTAATATATGCAAAAGTGTTTACTAAATCCATCAGGTTATCAAAAACCACTTGCCATGCATTAGTTGATAGCCATCCAATGTCTACAAGTCATTTAATCTCTCAGCCAGGCCCTCTGGAACAATGCATCTATGGTCACTAATCTAGTTCTCAGAAACGAAGTACACAACAGACAATGAAAAAAAAGAAGATTTCTTCCTCGCTAGTTAATTTCTTAAGATACCAAAATTAATAGACAGAACCCAAGATATATGAAACTGGGAACTCACAATCCAAAATTAACGAGACGAAACTCAATATCCCAAATCAATTGCCTGATTCCTCACTAGTTAGTTATTCCCCATTGACCCCTGGCATTATGCATAGACCACATCCATCTGCCCCTACCCCTACTGTTCGAGTCGTCGGTCGCAGATCGACCGCGAATGAACGACACACTTCACAAGACAACTAGGGAAAAGAACCCTAACCAGATCTCAAGCACTCAGCGCGGTCGATGGTCTTCACGAAGTCCTCGTCCTTGGAACCCTAACTCTGACGAGCGCACATCGAGGATGGTGACCCAGACGACCGCGCAGCAGGGACGACGGCGGCGACTAAAGTGCGGACGGCAACCCGGACGAGCTTGCAACAGGGACAGTGGCGACGGGTACCTCGACAAGCAGCGGATGAACTTTTATATATGCTGGTGGAAACCCTAGGGAGGCGCGCTGCCGGCCGATCGAAAACCCTTGGGCGGGGAGGAGCAGGCGCGTGGGTGCAGGGAGGGGGCGCGCGGGTGCAGAGATGGGACGCGCGGGTGCGGGGAAGGGGCATGGGCCGGCGTCGGCGGGGCAGCCTGACGGCGTCGGAGGAGAAGAGAGCGCCCAATAGCAGACAACACCCGTGCGCCCTCGGATTTATAGTCGAGATTATTTGTAGGGGCGGTTCCTGATCCAGCCGCCCCTACAAATGCATTTGTAGGGGCGGTTCCTGATCGAACCACCCCTACAAATATTTATTATTTTTTTAAATTATTAATTCTGTATTATATAAACAATTATGTATGTATAAAACAATTGTGTCCAAAATGAAAGTAATATAAAAACAATTGTGTATATGCACAAATATAATATTTTGTATTATTCTATATATGAAGAAATATATATATATATATATATATATATATATATATATATATATAAACAATGTAGTCAAAACAATATAGAAAACAAAAAAACAAAAATTAAAAATTTGAATTTTAAAACTTTGACTACAATTCTATGACATTAAATGAAATAAAATGAAAATGTTGTAAACATAAAGGTTGTATAACTCATCAACATGTACAACTTTTATTTTGGTCATCTTGTCATGTGACTTTATTTGAACGATTCAAATTTTAAAATTCAAACAATTTCAACTTGAAACAATATTTTGAAAGAGTAAATGATTTTAGATGAAAAACTCATGAATACCAAAGTTGTAGAACTCATCAACATGTACCACTTTTATTTTGATCATATTTTCATTTGACCAAATTTGAATAGTTGAAATTTTGAATTTCAATAATTGGTAACTTCAAACAAGATTTTGAAACCTTAAATGATTTCAACAATAAAAGTTGTTGAAATCATCACTATCTACAACTTTTATTTTGGTCACTTCTTCATGTGACAGAGTATTAGTAAATATTGTTAATAAATTCACATATGACTCAGTTTCCTAAACTATACGAGAAACATGTTGATTTGTGAATAATGTTTAATATCACTTTGTCAGATGAAGAAATGATCAAAATAAAAGTTGTAGATCTTGAAATCATCTTTGGTATTCATCACTTTTTTAGCTGAAATCATTTAATGGTTGAAAATCTCATTCGAACTTGTTATTTTTTTAAATTTGAAAATTTGAAGTGCCCAAACTTTGTCAAATGAAAAGAATGACCAAATCAACACACTAACTTGATAGGGCAAGATTTTAGAAAATTTTAGGAAAAAATCATCACATTTGGAGTTAGTACGAGGGAGAAAGACTAGTTACAAATTTTACCTAGAGATTAAAAAGTAAAAGCACACTATTCATGATGATCAATGATGAACAAGTGTGATTTCTCTTTTTAATCTGTGGCAGAAACTTGTAACTAGTTTTTCTCCCTCATATTAACTCCAAATGTGATGGGTTTTTTTCTAAAATTTTATAAAATCATGCTCTATCATTTTAGTCTAGTCATCTATCTTTGTCACTAATTTTAAACAATTCAAATTTTAAATTTCAAAAAATGATAGCTTTAAACCTGATTTTCAAACACTAAATGATTTCAGCTGTAAAGGTGATGAATATAAAAGTTGTATAACTCGTCAAGATCTCCTACTTTTATTTTGGTCATTTCTTCATTTTCATAAAGTGTTAAGTGATTTTATAAAGTTTTAGTAATAATAGAGTGGATGTTCAAATAGAGTCATCTGGATGTTGCAAATGGTAGTCTCACACACATGCATAAATGTAGTCTCACGCACATACAAAAATATGTAGTCTTACACACGTACATAAATATATAGTCTCACACGCATCCATAAATGAAGTCTTACAAACACACACTTATATAAACACTCCACGTTCAACAACTAGCTAGCCCGCTGTAATGACTTTCCCCTTGACACATTTTCGTTCCCATGGCAATATGTCTTTGGGGAGGTTATTTTCCACAACACTGATCTTCTTAGGAAAGTCTATGAATAGCGGCATCTCATCGTAGTTATTGTAAGTTTCAACATCGTCCACGCGCATCAACTCTAATAATGTGCTATTTCTCGAAGGCAACCACGTGCTTTGTCTTCTTCTTTGAGGGGAGGTTACTTTGTGGGTAAAACATATAGAAAACTTGTGCGACACGTGAAGCAAGCACCCAAGGGTCATCTTGGTAGCCTAGATTCTCGAGGTCTAGGACTCTCAATCCGATCTCGTTCAGTTGGTGTTGTTTGATCCAGCGGCATCAAAACAGGGCCACCGTTATATCCCTTCCATAATCAAGTTCCCATATCTTTTTAATGATGCGAAATTATTGGATGTTTTGCCCCAATCCATCGAGAGCCTCTATTCGAACATCGCTGTTTTGGTTCACATATTTACTATCCTTTGTATGGGTATAGTACGTATACCCATTGATGTCATAAGCATTCCAAGATGTCACTTGTCTCGATGGCCCCTCTGCCAACCTACTAATGATAATAGAGTCTATGGTTTCTCTAGGTGGTATGTTTTGATCCTTCAACCATGTAGTTAGTCGTTGCTTGTGTTGTTTCATGACCCAATCATCCGAATGGCTATTTCTCTCTACCATAATGATAGCCAAGTGTTCATCAATATGCGGTTGCATCAGTTGTGTACTCTGCAAGACACTACAATGCGTCCGACTCACCTCTTTGTAATCATGGTCGATGAACACTTTTCTATCACTGGTGCCCTTCCCAGCCATCCTATCCTTGTGATGAGAATCGGGTTTACCAATCCCTTTCTGTACTTTTAGGCACTCTTGACAGCACTTGATGACTTCTTCAGTACTGTAACCCTCTATCATAGAGCCCTCTAGGTATGCTCTATTATGCACGTATCGACTTAGAACCGACATGAACCGCTCATAGGACCACATTTCATGCAAGTAGCAAGGGCCTAGCGCCTGTATCTGATGAACCATGTGAATCATGAGATGTGGCATTATATCAAAAAAAGCAAGAGGTAAACACATCTCCAGTTGGTTTTGTATCTCCTCCATAAATTCATGTAGGTCACTCAGCTCTTGCTTGCCAATCGTCTTCTATGAGATCTTTGAAAAGAAGTAGCATATGTGGGTGATGGCCATTTTCAAGAACTCTGGCTTTAGAGCCCTGATTGCAATAGGTAGAAACACTATCAACATCACATGGCAATCGTGAGCCTTGCAGTGTGTTATTGACAAGTCCTTCATCGACACTAGCTTCTTCACATTTGCTGAAAACCCAGTCGGGACTTTGATCCCCCTCAGGAAAGTGCATATAGCTCTCTTCTCATCTGGTGTTAGGTTAAAGCACGCCACGGACAGAGTGTATTTTCCATTAGCCTTAGGTACCGAGTGAAGATGTGGCATCACGTTTAGTAGCACCATGTCTTTTCGTGCTTTTAGACCATCCTTTGACTTGCCTGTGTCTATTAAGGTAGCAATGAGACTCTCAAAGACATTCTTCTATACGTGCATAGCATCAATGGAATGGGGGACCTCCAAGTCTGGCCAATAACGCAGATACTAAAAGAAGATCGATTGTTTCTTAAAAGGTACTCCTTCGACAGGAGGTGTGCTTCTATCTCTATTTGTCCCATCCGGATTCTTCTTTCTATAGACGACATGTATGTTTTTCACCATTCTGTACGCGTGTTCTCTGTTATGACGTCTCTCCAGAGGGGGTTCAATCTCTGGGGCGTTGTCATAAAATCTAAAGAACAATTTATTGTGATACTTGTGACTTGTGTTTAAGAAGCATCGGTTCCTTAGGTAAACTATCTTCTTGGATGCATCCAGGTACACCCATGTAGTACCATCCAAGCAAACCAAGCATCTCGTCTTTCCTTTGATCTTTCTAGACAAAGCAAACAACACGGGGTAATCATTAGTAGTAACAAATATTATTGCTCTACATATGAATTCCTTCTTTCGGAATGCATCATACATCTGCTCCCCATGCCTCCATAGCCTCTCCATTTCTTGCATCAAAGGCTCGAGGAACATGTCTATATCAATGCCTGGTTGTTTAGGGCTAGAAATAAGAATAGTGAGGAAAAGGTACTTTCTCTTCTGACACAACCATGTTGGGATGTTGTACATGGTCAAGATCACTGGCCATGTGCTGTGGTCGCTCATCCTCTCATTGAAGGGATTCATTCCATCAGTGCTCAAGCCAAACCGTACATTCCTTAGGTCATCGTTGAATTCTTTGTGCTTCTCATCAAACCTTTGC
Organism: Miscanthus floridulus; assembly: GCF_019320115.1. Lineage (NCBI taxonomy): Eukaryota > Viridiplantae > Streptophyta > Magnoliopsida > Poales > Poaceae > Miscanthus > Miscanthus floridulus. Next base: position 22,432,599 of record NC_089582.1, on the reverse strand, counting down.
CACTGACTACAATCAGTAGGTTATGCAATCTTATCATCATCCACCTTGCGCTCATCATCCCACCATGTCATGAGTGGGACTTCTTTAGGGTTTAGGAAGATACGTCTCAAGCGGTCGGTCACTGGCAGGTACCACATTACCAATATAGGAATTCTTCTCTGCTTTGCATCGTTGCCTAATGGAGTGTCCTCTAGGGGCTGAGATTCTTGTACTACCTTTTTTGTACCCTTCTTATTTCTCTTTTTCCCCATGGAGGCTTTGTCCCCACCGTAAAGGTCATTGTTCTTGTACCGGCTGGCCCCACACCGGGGATATTTATCCAGTGACTTGAACGTTTCACCACGAAAAAGTATACAGTGGTTGGGGCATGCATGGATTTTTTCAACCCCCATTGTCAATGGACTTATGACCTTATTCGCTTGGTATGTGTTGGCGGGAACTGAGTTTGGTTGTGGCAGCACCCATGACAGGAGATGCAATAGATCATTGAAACTACAGTCTGACCAGTCGTACTTAGCCTTCAGGATGAGCAGCTCAAGCACAAAACATAGCAATGTCCAATGTATCGGACAACCCTTTTCAACACCACACACAGTCTCCTTCAATGCTTTTGTCACTCTTTCCAAATTTTCTAGACCTTTCAGGCCATTTAGTAAAATCTCTAGTCCAAGGGCCCGAATCATGTCCTCCAAATCATCTTCATCCCCGACACGTGCTCCACCATCATTATTGGCACCACCTTCGTCGTTACCATCCCAACCACCAGCATCACCACCTTGTTCATTACCAAACTCGAAATCCATTCGTGCATCAAGCTCTGCTGAATATTGGGACATGGATTCTATGGTTTCGTCGTCGTATTCCTCCTCATCCTCGTCATTAACAATAACCGTTTCACCATGATGAATCCATACTGTGTAGTCCTCAACAAATCCTCGCATAATCAAATGTGATCTGATGATAGTCACATCTGTCCATGCCATACGGTTCTTGCAATCCTTACAGGGGCAAATAATTGTATCCTTATTCTCTTTCAATGTCGTTGCATGCTTCTTTGTGGCTTTAATAAATTTATCCATCTCTTCACGGAAACCTGCCTTGAACCTTAACGAATCATGCTTCTTTGTGGCTTTAATAAATTTATCCATCTCTTCATAAATAATTAAAATACATATTTATTGATTACAATAAACAATTTCAAAGACAACAATTAGCAACAATTATACTTTACCCAATATCTGTCATACAAACCCTAGTCCAATTTTATCAAACATAAATTTACAAAACGAAATTAATAAAAAAAACCAAACCCTAGATCTAGATCCACATGCATATGAAACATCCATAAAACTAACTAATTGTTCACTAAAATCAAGAAACATGGACCAAATAAGGGTATGATCTTGTTCCCCTCCCTAATTTACCCTAGTACATTTAAAACTTGGGTCTAATTTGCTTCATAAGTAGCTCAAGCACCATAGAAGAGGGAGAGAAAAAACTCTAATTACTCACTAACCAACCATTAAAATTTCAAAAAAAATGTGGAATAGTATTTTCTTACCTTCTACAACCTCTCCACCAAAGAATTTGAGACCAAAACCTTCTCCCCTTAGTAGAGCAATTTTTGGGAGGTGCCCAAGGTCTCCTCACATTTCTTTCACGGGTTGGAGTGAGTGACCCGAGGAGGAAGAAGGTGCTGCAGCTGTTTTATGTGTGGGTCATTTGTAGGGGCGGTTGGTGATTGAGTCGCCCCTACAAATCGAAGCTATATATACAGGGGCATTTGTAGGGGCGGCTCAATGACCAGCTGCCCCAACAAATAGTAACTCCAGGGGCGGCTGGTGATTGAGCCGCCCCTACAAATCAGACCCCATTTGTAGGGGCGGCTCGTATCACTAGCCGTCCCTGCTGTTCCATTTGTAGGGGCGGCTGGTGTCTGGACATCCGAGCACGCCAATGTAGGGGCGGCTCCATCACCAGCCGCCCCTACAAAAAATTCGAACCGTTACTAAAAATCGTTTTTTACGTAGTGTGTGTGCACGCGTAGTAAGTCATCTTTGTAATAATAAAAAATGAAACATCAATCAGTTACACAAAACCAAGACGAGAATGCACACAACTGTGTAATGCATCACACGTACTCTGCATAAGACTGTATATCATTACCAAATTCATTATCCAGCCAAAGCGTATGAGTCATGAGTGGAGCTGCAGGTACGAAGCAAGCCACTAACCGTGTGTTTGGTTCGTGGGACTAACCGGGATGGAACAGAGCGATCCTATCTTGTGTTGCCTCACGTTTAGTTTGGGCAGATGGTGGATCGGAGGAGACACGTGCACGCGCGTACACTTAAGTCATATATTTGCTAAAAAAGAACTTAAGTCATATATTATACTACTACTTTCGCCATTCGGCATTTTAATTTTTCTAGATTTTTGTGAGGATCTTTTTAGCTTTTCTAGAAACATTGTATTTTGAGCCTGTTCGCTGGTTGGTTTCTGGGCTGATAAGTCCTGCTGGTGCTGATTTGCTGTGAGAGAAAAATATTATTGGCTGACTGATAAGCTCTGACTGAAACCAACAGACCCTTTGTCAGGGCCTGTTTTGTTTCCCTGCATGAGTGCTGGGCCAGGCCGCTGGGGTCCCGGCGCTCATGTTTGGTAGGCTGGATTGACAAATGAGCCAGGTCTGCACGTTGCTTAAAGCACCAAAAACCTGACGAATGTGGATCTTGTTTTATCCTGGCCTAATTTTGCATGGTGCAGCCTTATTAGGCCACATGAAGGGGCTGCTGTGAGTGTAGGAGACTCTGGCCAATGGTTGATGCAGGCAAACAAACACAGGATCTGTTCGCGCTGATGCAGCTCAAACAAACAGGACAAGTTGCACCATTTGCACCTGTCTCAACAAAGCCTGGTCCAGCTCGGATAATACAACGTTCAGGCAAACAAATAGACCCTATGTATATACAAGTGTATCTAAGTGCATAGTAAAACAATATGGTATTATCTTCGAACAATATATCAAGAAAAATAAAAATATCTTAATAATATGGAATGGAAGGGGTAGCTTGTATCCATGTATTCCGAATGAGAGTCTCTGATCCTGTAGAGTTTGTCTGTCGCTGCACCGTGCGATGACAACTCAAAGCATTTATTTGTCGGAGCACATAAATCTAAGCATGCGTTTTTGCCTGTTTTTGGGGGGAGAGAGAGAGCCTCTGTAAAACTGAGCTCGACGCTCTACATCGTTTAAAACAATTTTTCGGAATATCAAAGCGTATGTTAGTCCGTGGGTGTCCAGTCGAAAACTCAATAGACACAGGTCCTGTTACCAGAAACATGCTCAATTTTGTTTTTCGCCTCACGCACATTATTAGGCCCACGGCCCACCTTGTTTTCCCTTCTTCCATTTCGATTTGTCATGTCTTTCACGGACCCAACACCAAACAGCCTATGTGGCCCATTTAAACAAAAAAAAAAACACCGTCTTACCTATCTTCTTGGACCAGAACGACCACAAATAAGACCATCCAACTCCTTTTCTAGATATATTTCGCAGCCCAACTCCCTCGCTCGCTCGGCCTGTCGTCCCATAATTGGAAAAAAAAAACTTTCAGTTCACTGTAGTTCTCATGAACTCTTATTTTTTAAAAAAAACAATGAACTTGCTCCTTATTTCCAAACGCCAAATCGTAAGCATTGCCCAAGTCACTAACCTAGATAACCTGTGTCTGCTTACCATTTTTTCCCAGGAAAACAAATTAAAAGAAAAGGATTATAGCTCAAAACCTTTTCATTTGAAGTCATCTTAGTGCCAAAATAATCAATATAATGATCAAATCTACAAATACACATTAGAAAATTGTATCAATTAACATCAAGTTGGCATAAACAGAAAGGTTATGAACTACAAAATTGTAGTTACCATCAAGCACGTACTATAGTTTTTGTAGAAATTTATTTTTCACACGAGGTCATATAAAAAAGTTATGGTTTTCTAAAGTTATACTCCCTCCATCCCAAAATAAGTCAACTCCTAGAGTTATCATAAGTCAAACTATTTTAAGTTTCATCAACTTTGTAGAGAAGAAAACAACATCTATGATGATACAAAATAAGTATGAAATGAAAATGTATCTAATGACACTATTTTAGTGTCATAAATATTGGTGCTCTTTTCTATAAATGTAGTCAAACTTAAGATAGTTTGACTTTACATAACTCTAGAAACTATTCTATTTTAAGGCGGTAGGAGTACTACATAGAGAAATGAATATATATCCCTCATTTTCTCAACTTGCTTACACATGGTACCTGTAAAAAAATCACAATTTTCTTCATATATCCTCGTATGAAAATAAAATTTATATGAAATTGTAGTACTTGTTGAGAACTAAAACTATTTTAATGCCAAAATATTTGATAAAATGTTTAGATCTGCATATCGTATCAACTATTTCGGTCCGTATCAACTATTTTGGTACCAAGACGTTGACCTCAAAAGTTCAAATGGTAAAGTTCTGAACTACATACAAAGTTATAGATCACCTCTATAAATTTTATTCTAATCTAAGCTCGTGTGGAAATTTATGATTCTTTTAAGGGATATTGCACAGTAAAAAAACATTTTGCCGATTAACACTATAGCGCTCGGACGTCCGGACGCGCCAGCGGCTGCTCTGTTTCCCGACCGCAGATGACGTAGAGGACGGGTGGGGCATGGCAGCAGTGTGCAGGACAGGAGCACACGCGTCTCGGGACGGAGCATTCGGGCGCGGATTTCAGCGGCAAAGTGGAGCTCACATGCGACCCAGAGCTCTGCAGCGTGACGACGAGCAAAGGGCAGGACGGGACACGACGACGGCATAGCTTAGGGAACGGGAGGAGGAGGGCAGCAATGGCACGCAGAGGAGGTGGTAGACGTGCATGCGTCGACGTGCAGAGGATGTTGGTTTCCGCACAGACGTCCTTGGGGCCTACCACTGCAACCATTGGCAGAGCCACGTGGGGGCATAATGGGCCATGGCCCCGCTTGCCTTAGTGATTTCTGAAGCCCACAGGTCTCCGAGCTCCCCGGTCCCGGTATGCTTGCATGTCCTGCAATCTCGCTAGCAGGCACCGGCTGGGGCCCAGACCGCCCACGCCACACACAGCAACAGCGCGGTACTGCTACTCTGTTAGCCTGTTTTCTTTGCTTCTAGGTCGTCGGAACCTTCTTGATTCTTCTACTTCAAAAGGCTTACATCCACTCTACACGTTGTGTGAATCACACCTACCACCATCTCACTTACGCTTTTGTCCTCGCTTCGCGTAAAATGATTAATCTGGGGATTATGGGATGAACTCTAGAAGCCTTATACGTTGGTCTAACCCACACCCTAAATAACCAAGGTGGAGACTAAACCCTCCACAATATCTCGTCAATATGCACATGGGCTACTATAGACCAAATTCTAGACAAGGCCAGATATCACATCTACATAGTATGCATACTAGAAGAAGCTAATTGAGTAATTATTTCTTGTCAATCAAGATCTTATGCTGCTTTTTAGAGAACTTTTATTCCCCGCTATTTTGTTGTCAATTGACATATTTTGTATACTATGGCTTAATTATAAGTACTGAGATTATTTTCTCCACTACCCGTATACATATGGATTCAATTGACAAATGGGCTCCCTATATTTTACTTCCGGCTCCACCACTGGCTGCAATATCGGCGTTGTACTAATGAAACAAGACTGGGTTACTATTGGAACATGTACAATATTGTTGCTGCAACACATTGGCAATGTACTACTAAAACATGCCCATATTACTGTTGAAACATGTATAATATCGTTGTTGCAACATCCGTAAAACACAACACCTAAAACATGCTCTCGAAAGACTTGAAACTATTGAAATATAGGTTTTCAGATAATATCTCCTTACAACACAACACCTGCAACATGCGCTCGAAACATCTAAAACATCCGAAGCATAGGCTTGCAACATAGGCTTTTCAAAGCAACATCTCCTACTTGGACGAGCGGAGGCTCATCGGCATGCAGAGCTCGATGGCGGTCCGCGGAGCTCCTTGGTGGCGCGGATGTCGGTGTCATGGACCGAAAACTCAATAGACACAGGTCCTGTTACCAGAAACACGCTCAATTTTGGTTTTCGCCTCACGCACATTATTAGGCCCACGGCCCACCTTGTTTTCCCTTCTTCCATTTCGATTTGTCATGTCTTTCACGTACCCAACACCAAACAGCCTATGTGGCCCATTTAAACAAAAAAAAAAAACACCGTCTTACCTATCTTCTTGGACCAGAACGACCACAAATAAGACCATCCAACTCCTTTTCTAGATATATTTCGCAGCCCAACTCCCTCGCTCGCTCGGCCTGTCGTCCCATAATTGAAAAAAAAAAAACTTTCAGTTCACTGTAGTTCTCATGAACTCTTATTTTAAAAAAAAAACAATGAACTTGCTCCTTATTTCCAAACGCCAAATCGTAAGCATTGCCCAAGTCACTAACCTAGATAACCTGTGTCTGCTTACCATTTTTTCCCAGGAAAACAAATTAAAAGAAAAGGATTATAGCTCAAAACCTTTTCATTTGAAGTCATCTTAGTGCCGAAATAATCAATATAATGATCAAATCTACAAATACACATTAGAAAATTGTATCAATTAACATCAAGTTGGCATAAACAGAAAGGTTATGAACTACAAAATTGTAGTTACCATCAAGCACGTACTATAGTTTTTGTAGAAATTTATTTTTCACACGAGGTCATATAAAAAAGTTATGGTTTTCTAAAGTTATACTCCCTCCATCCCAAAATAAGTCAACTCCTAGAGTTATCATAAGTCAAACTATTTTAAGTTTCATCAACTTTGTAGAGAAGAATACAACATCTATGATGATACAAAATAAGTATGAAATGAAAATGTATCTAATGACACTATTTTAGTGTCATAAATATTGGTGCTCTTTTCTATAAATATAGTCAAATTTAAGATAGTTTGACTTTACATAACTCTAGAAACTATTCTATTTTAAGGCGGCAGGAGTACTACATAGAGAAATAAATATATATCCCTCATTTTATCAACTTGCTTACACATGGTACCTGTAAAAAATCACAATTTTCTTCATATATCCTCATATGAAAATAAAATTTATATGAAATTGTAGTACTTGTTGAGAACTAAAACTATTTTAATGCCAAAATATTTGATAAAATGTTTAGATCTGCATATCGTATCAACTATTTCGGTCCGTATCAACTATTTTGGTACCAAGACGTTGACCTCAAAAGTTCAAATGGTAAAGTTCTGAACTACATACAAAGTTATAGATCACCTATATAAATTTTATTCTAATCTAAGCTCGTATGGAAATTTATGATTCTTTTAAGGGATATTGCACAGTAAAAAACATTCTACCGATTAACTCTATAGAAGCCCTAGCGCTCGAACGTCCGGACGCGCCAGCGGCTGCTCTGTATCCCAGCCGCAGATGACGCAGAGGACAGGTGGGGCATGGCAGCAGTGTGCAGGACAGGAGCACACGTGTCTCGGGACGGAGCGTTCGGGCGCGGATTTCGGTGGCAAAGTGGAGCTCACAGGTGACCCAGAGCTCTGCAGCGTGACGACGAGCAAAGGGCAGGACGGGACGCGACGACGGCATAGCTTAGGGAACCGGAGGAGGAGGGTGGCAGCGGCATGCAGAGGACGTGGTAGACGTTCAGGCGTCGACGTGCAGAGGATGTTGGTTTCCGCACAGACGTCCTTGGGGCCTACCACTGCAACCACTGGCGGAGCCACGTGGGGGGCATAATGGGCCATGGCCCCCCTTGCCTTAGTGATTTCTGAAGCCCACAGGTCTCTGAGCTCCCCGGTCCCAGTATGCTTGCATGTCCTGCAATCTCGCTAGCAGGCACCGACTGGGGCCCAGACCGCCCACGCCACACACAGCAATAGCGCGGTACTGCTACTCTGTTACCCTGTTTTCTTTGCTTCTAGGTCATCGGAACCTTCTTGATTCTTCTACTTCAAACGACTTAGATCTACTCTACACGTTGTGTGAACCACACCTATCATCATATTACTTACGCTTTTGTCCTCGCTTCGCGTAAAATGATTAATCTAGGGATTGTGGAATGAACTCTAGAAGCCTTATACGTTGGTCTAACCCACACCCTAAACAATCAAGGTGGGGACTAAACCCTCCACAATATCTCGTCAATATGCACATGGGCCACTATAGACCAAATTCCAGACAAGGCCGGATATCACATCTACATAGTATGCATACTAGAAGAAGCTAATTGAGTAATTTTTTCTTGTCAATCAAGATATTATGCTGCTTTTTAGAGAACTTTTTATTCTCGGCTATTTTGTTGTCAATTGACGTATTTTGTATACTATGACTTAATTATAAGTACTGAGATTATTTTCTCCACTACCCGTATACAAATGGATTCAATTGACAAATGGGCCCCCTATATTTTACTTCCGACTCCACCACTGGCTGCAATATCGGCGTTGTACTAATGAAACATGACTGGGTTACTATTGGAACATGTACAATATTGTTGCTACAACACATTGGCAATGTACTACTAAAACATGCCCATATTACTGTTGAAACATGTATAATATCGTTGTTGCAACATCCGTAAAACACAACACCTAAAACATGCTCTCGAAAGACTTGAAACTATTGAAATATAGGTTTTCAGATAATATCTCCTTGCAATACAACACATGCAACATTCGCTCGAAACACCTAAAACATTCGAAACATAAGCTTGCAACATAGGCTTTTCAAAGCAACATCTCCTACTTGGACGAGCGGAGGCTCATCGGCATGCAGAGCTCGATGGCGGTCCGCGGAGCTCCTTGGTGTGGATGTCGGTGTCGTGGATCTCGGCGGCGTGGAGCTCGTCCGACAACATGGAGCTGGGCGATGCGCAGAAGGCGACGCAGCACGAGCCGCATGGAGCTGGACGATGGCGCGCTGAGGGCAGGGTGGGGCGGGCGTGATGACGCAGAGAGGATGAGTGGGGGCGAAGGTGGCGACACACAGAGAGTGGGATGGAGCACGACGACAACATAGAGGATAGGTGGGGGCAGGGACAGCGGCTACGGCGCTCAGACGACACGCGCATTTCAGAACGGAGCGTTGGTCTGTTTGGACACTCGGGGCGCAACATTATCGTTAACTCTACTATGAGTGAAGTTTTGCCGGTTCAACTTTTGCAACTTTCTTAGTAGGACTATTATTTTTTGGAAAAATGAAATTATGGAAACAAAAGGAATTCACGTGTGGCACGCGTTGTTGCGGGTCACAAGCGAGATGCTCATGTGCTTGGCGTGTGACGTGTTGTTTTGCATTAGGAAAAAGTCCACATTATATCCCTCAACTTTCGTGAAAGCCCGTTTTTTCTCCCTGGACTCCAAAAACGGGTAAAACACCTTCCTCAACTTTTAAATCCGTTCATCTTTATCTCCCTGGCCCTGTTATAAGCAGTTTTGAAGACGGTTTTGTCTTTTTCTTTTTTATTTATTTTGGCTAAATCTTTGAAAAATCATAGTAAATCACAAAAAAATCATAAAATGGAAAATCCAATTTTGTTGGACTCCACATGAGTATATCTACACAGTGAACATATAATATGGTATGCTTTAGTACAAAGTTTTTGTTGTAGCTTTATATCTATGCTTTTATGTAATTAAATAGAATAATTCATAGCTGCAGTTTCTATAGTCCAATTATGGTGAAATTTTTATGGTGGGCTAATTATTGTATGCTTAAAATGTAGTAAAAATTTCATACTCATTGAATCATGTATAACTTAGTTATATATTTTATTTAGGTTTATGCTTGTTAAATATAAATAAATCTATAACTAAGTTCTACATGATCCAATGAGTATGAAATTTTTACTACAGTTCAATCATACACTAATTAGCTCACCATAAAAATTTCATCACAATTGGAGCATAAAAACTGCAGCTATGAATTATTCCAATTAATTATAGAAAAACATAGATCTAAAGCAATAACAAAAACTTTTTACTTAAGCATACCATATTATATGTTCACTGTGTAGATATACTCATGTGGAGTCCAGCAAAATTGGATTTTCTATTTTATAATTTTTCTGTGATTTACTGTGATTTTTCGAAGATTCAGCCAAAATAAATAAAAAAGAAAAAGACAAAACTGCTTATAACAGGGCCAGTGAGGTAAGATGAACGGTTTTAAAAGTTGAGGGATGTGTTTTACCTGGTTTTAGAGTTCAGGAAGGAAAAGCGGACTTTCGCGAAAATTGAGGAAGGTAACGTGAACTTTTTCCTTTCCATTAAGACCTCTTTGGGCCGAACTAGCCTAGTTCTTCTTCACCTTAGTCTTTTTCTACACCAAGGCCCAAACAGCCCATTTCCTGACTTAGCGGCCGAAGGTCTCGTTCCAAGGTTGACAGAGAAAAAAAAGGAAACATAAAATAAACTTCCGTCAGCACAAGCAAAGAAAACTTTTGATCAAGGTGGTGGCTATTTAGGCTTGTTTGGTTCCCAGAAATTGAAAGGAATTAAAAAATAATTTAATAATAAAATGAGAAGTATTTTCTAAATATTGATTTTAAGCTATGAGGTCCAAACAGACCGTAGGAAATGATCAATTGCCAGACACCTCAACCGCAATGGTGAACACTGCAGTGACCTGAAATGGATTTTGCATTCAAGTGAGAAGTTACGAACCAGCGCTCGCTTCTACGTACTAAAGTGTGGCTGCTGCTTTGGCGGAAGTAAACACTCCCACAGTTTGCCCGGGGAGCTAGGAAACTTTTGGTATACCTCTGAATCTCTGATTCACAAAGAAATGCTTTCGAATGAACCGGCAGTAACGTTTTGTTCAAGAAGGCAAACTTCAGTCCATGATGACATCGTTCTATTCACAACCAAAAACTTCCTAATGCAAGGGAGTACTGTTGAATTTTTTTTCTGAAAGATTGGGAGTACTGCTGATTGAAGGTGGATGATACTCATTTCGATTAGAAAAAAAAAAGCTTGGCATTTATTTGGCTTGGGGGCAAGGTGGGATGGGATGATCATGCCCTCATTTTGTGTGATGAGATGATCCCACTTATTTGTTTGATTGTAGGTTGTAGGGATGGATCCGTCATAGTCTGTTGTTTCGTTCCATAGACAAGCCGAGGGAGGATGCATGGCATTTCAAGTCCATCAGGTCCGCTTATGGGCCACTCAAAGGCTCACAGCGGAGTAGTAGACAATGTCGACCTTGGCTACAGAGATGTAACACCCGAACTTTTTAATTTTCGTAAGTTTCTAAATTTTGATAGAACTAAATTTGTAGTTGGAGGAAAAACTATTTACAATTAAAACTCAATTCAACATAGGCTTTAATTGTTTTGTTGCATTCATCCTGTTTGCATCTTGGTTTTATAATGTGATAACTTTCAAAACACGTTTAGGAGTCGTTTCGAGTCTCCAGGAATTTTTCTCGCTTTTTCAGGAATTAAATTCCTTTTTCCCACAGCTTAATCTTTTTATTGAAACCTTCCAATAACCTTTTCATGACCTCCAAACTCCATAATTTGATCCATCATGTTCATATCTACCTCCGAAAATTTTCTCAGAATTTTCTCTAATTTCTGTGATTTTTCGTGGCTTAAATATGATTTCAGGAATTTCCTGGAATTATTTTTAAACAGGAAATAAATCCCAAAATTAAGAAATTCTGAAACTTTTCCAAACCCAAGGACTGTATATATGACGGTGTTCCTCTTGACGCAAGGGTTCCAGAAGTACAACCTGTTTCCGCAGCCGCCACCCGTAGCCTCCTAGATCGGACGCCGAAGTTCGGAAGAGGTTAGGATTCCGACGAACTTCCGGCGAGATTTTTTGGAAAAACCGTCACGTTCCGGCGACAACCACCACCACCCAGAGGTAGATCTCTTCGTTCTCTACGCCTTGGTATATCCTATTGCACGAATCCATCACTAATTGATCCGTTTCCATCTCATTTTTGTTCTCCGACGAACCATCTCCATTGCTAGCCCTTCTCTTCTTCTCTATGTTTGCTGGCAGCCGGCCCTGCCTTCCCTCCGGCCGGCCCAGCCCTGCCCTCGCGGCCACCCCCTCTCCTCCCTGTGCTCTTCTGCTGGCCTCCCAGGCGGCCAGTCCTCTGGCAACACTGTAGCACGCGAATAGCAACAGTAACCCAATTGAACCAAGGAAGAAGAAGGATCCGATTGCAAATAAATATTTTCTAGTTTCACAGATTAGTCCCTAATTTCTCCGCAGATTAGTCCCTAGTCTTCGGGAGGCCGTAACTTCTTTGTTTCAACTCTGTTTTTTGAGTTCTTTTTATCCACGCGATCGTAGCGACGAGTACTACTATTTAGTATAGGTTTTATAAACTTTTAATGTGCTATGGTGTACTGTTATTTAATTGTTTTTGTGGGCTCATGCTTGTTGTTTGTGCGTAGAAGGTGTCGACACCGAGAACTTCCAGGACCAGAAATTCGACACCTCTGATCCGAACCAGTTCGAAGGCAAGTGTCCTTGACCATACTTGCTCCTACTTTTGTTTTGATTTGAGTTAGTTTAGTTAGACCATTAGTTGCATGCTGAGTCATAATTTGAATCCTATGTTATGGTTTACTAGAACTTGATGTTATCATCCTTGTAACCTGGGTTGCTTGGGTAGCTGTCTTGCTTAGCTTGCAGTCTTTGGTTGGAAAGGTTATCATTTAATATTGATTAATGATTTATGCAACTTGGGTTGGTAATGTTTATAGCAACATGGTGAATAGGAATCCGGCAGGATGATTGGTTTTGGTGGAGTTGTGTGCCAGATTTTGGGTAAATGTTTTCTGGTGGATTGTTGGAATTGGTGGAATGGGTTGTGCTCGTTCCTGCTTGGATTCTAAGGACCGGTTTATGGACAAGTAACCCGGCTTAACATCGCAACCTTGAGGGCTATATGGCTCTAGCCCTAGCCACGTAATTAGTTTCCTCCAAGTTATGCTACATTGGGTCGGTTTGTGTGGCACAAGAGGGGGCTTCTGTAGTGGTGTTGGTACCCACTGTTAGCGGTTAGAAACCTTAGTGAAGGTGTAAAATAGACTTGGAGGGACTTTGTAAAGGCCTTGTAGTGTGACCTCGCTGAGCACCTAGGTAGTGTGAAGCGAGATGGGGAAACATGACTCATGGTGAAAGTATGCGACCTTTGCAGAGTGTAAAACTTATATATCAGTAGTGCTCACGGTCAAGAGTGGCGTGGACTTCTTCTTGATTAGATGGCTCTGGTTTAGTTGGGAGGCTTGGATGGAATCCAAGTGTTGGTTTGCTTGGATGGAATCTAGGTGTGGTGCTCGGATGGGATCCGAGTGTTGGTTTTTAGTGGTTCTCTGAGGAGAAGGAATATCTCACCTAGTTAAATAGGTGCTTAAGGTTTAAGGTAATAGGTGCGTTGCTTAAGTGCCGGTCTTAACCTCTGTAAGCATGTCCTTGTTATAAGCCTCATATCATATTTTCCCACACATGCGGAGTACATTTCGATGTACTCACCCTTCCTCTTTGTCCCCCTGCTACCCAACCTAGGCACTGGAGATGGCGAAGAGGAGTACATTGAAGACGGCGCCTTCGACCCCGATGACGTGTACTAGGCTGGTGCTGCCCCCAGTCGACATTCCTGTGAAGAATGGAGTCCTTTCCACTAGAGTTTGAATAAAGTTTATGTAATTTTCTTTCAGACCCATGGGTCATTTTGTAATGAAGTTTAAGTTTTAAGTTTTGAACAATGCAGTGATACTATCATGACGTCGTTATATGTATGAATAATTGATCCTAGTATACATATGATGTGCACTCAATTTTGTCCTTAAAATTGGGTGTGACAGAGTGATATTAGAGCTATTGTTGATCGTAGGATGCTAGCCTAGGTAGACATGATGGTTTTATAAAACTAGTTTGATAAAAAGTTTTCTCGTCCTCAATTTCTCTTACTTCCTTGATGCTCAATTTAAAAGTTTTGGTCCAAAATAGGCTCCTTCATTCATAAGGTGCATCCCTATGTGTGGAACGCTAGTCCGTTGTGTGATTTGGTGCATGTGCAAATGAATGATTTGGATCTTTGTAATGATTGTTGGTGTGTTGTTAGCCATAAGACTACAACGACATCATTTGTTTACCAGTTTTATTTTATAGTTAGTTGGGGTTTTCTTTCTATCCTATCTCACTCTTGACCATGATCATATCAGATGGTGAACACTAGGAGAGGCAGTGGCTCTAGAGGCAATGATCCAAACAACAACCCCTTAGGCAATGATCCCAACAACAACCCCCCAAACCCTCCACCGCTAGTTTATGATCCAGTTCAAATGGTGGCTATGCAAAATCAGATGATGCAGACCATGGCTCATATGATGACTGCTCTGCAACAGATGGCTCAACCCAATCCCACTCCACTACCTCCACCACCTCGCCCAGAAGACACTCTCAAGAGGTTCATGATGACTCAGCCTCCAATCTTCAAGCATGCTGTGGAGCCAATGGATGCAGATGATTGGCTCTAGACTATTGAGAGCAAGTTGGAGATCGCTCATTGTGTGGGTCATGATCGAGTTCTATATGCCACTCATCAACTACAAGGTCAGGCCAAAGATTGGTGGGCTACCTACACTACTGCTCATCCCAATGCTCAAGCTATCACTTGGCAGGAGTTTTGTCAGAGTTTTTGTTCTCATTATGTGCCTTCTGGTGAAATCAAGGTGAAGCGCAAGGAGTTTCTAGAACTCAAGCAAGGCACAATGTCAGTTTGTGAATATCTCACTAAGTTCACGCAGCTATCCCGTTATGCCTCCAGCGATGTCGACACTGATGAGAAGAAGCAAGACTGTTTCAGAGATGGTTTGAACCTTGGGATTCGCTATGCTCTATCCTCTAATGAGTATGACACCTTCCAGAAGCTGGTTGATAAGGCCTTTACTGTTGAGAGAGAAAAGGAAAGTTCTTGAGGCTGATCGCAAGAGGAAGATGACTTTTTAGGGCTAGTCTTCTGATAGTAACACTTGCCCCCGCTTCAACCAACCTAGGCAAGTTGTGCGCCAGGGAGGTCAGTATCAACAGCAGCAACAACAACAAAACTTCAACCAAGGATCTGGTCAGTACAAGCAGCAGACATCAACTCAGCAGTAGCAACACCAGATGGTTTAGACCCAGCAGTAGAACCGCCCAACTCAAGGGACTAGCAACCTTGGTCCTTGTTTTAAATGTCATCAGATGGGGCATCTTGCCAATCGGTGCCCGTTGAAGCAGCAAGACCAACCAACAGCTCAGAATGGGAACTAGAATCATAATGGTGGACAACCTCAACAGCAAGCTCAATAGAATTATAGTCAGGGCAAGGTTAATCATATCACCATGGAATCAGCTCAACAAGCCACGGATGTTCTGATTGGTATGTTCTTTATCAACTCCAACCCTGTTACCGTATTGTTTGATTCTAGAGCTTCACATTCATTTATATCAACACGATGTGTAGCACGATACAACATGCTTATGATTTTGATGAAAAACAATTTATTAGTTGCTTCTCCTAAAGGAGAAATGATATCAAGGCTTGTATGCCCAAGACTAAGTATAAACATAAGGGGGTAGAGTTTCTTTCCAACCTCATTGTTCTAGACTCCAAAAGAATTGATGTAATTCTAGGAATGAATTGGTTAACCAAGTACCAAGGGGTGATAGATTGTGCTCAAAGATTGATCAAGATGAAGCACACAGATGGAACTGAGGTTGAATATCAAGCATGGTCAGAACTAATCGGCGAAGTCAAACTCAACCAAGCCAATGCAATTGTGGATATTTGAGTGGTCTAGGAGTATCTAGATGTCTTCCCTAAGGATCTACCAGGTATGCCACCAGATTGTGAAATTGAGTTCATTATTGAGTTAGTCCCAGGAACCACACCTATTTATAAAAGACCATATAGAATGGATGCAAATCAATTAGCTGAGCTAAAAGATCAAATCCAAGATCTCTTAGATAAAGGGTATATATGTCCTAGTACATCTCCTTGGGGAGCCCCTGTTATTTTTGTTCCAAAGAAAGATGGGGGTACACGAATGTGTGTTGATCAACGTGCATTAAATGAAGTTACAATCAAGAACAAATATCCTCTCCCTCGCATTGAAGATTTATTTGACCAATTGAAGGGTGCATGTGTGTTCTCTAAAATTGACTTGAGATCGGGGTACCATCAGTTAAAGATTCGAGCATCAGATATCCCTAAAACAGCTTTTGTTTCTCGTTATGGGTTATATGAGTATACAATAATGTCTTTTGGGTTAACCAATGCTCCAGCATACTTTATGTATCTTATGAACAAGGTTTTCATGAACTACTTGGACAAGTTTGTTGTGGTGTTTATTGATGACATTTTGGTATTCACTAGAAATGAGGAAGAGCACGAAGAACATTTGAGGTTGGTATTGCAGAGGCTTAGAGAGAATCAACTATATGCAAAGCTTTGCAAATGTGAGTTTTGGTTGAAGGAGGTCTCCTTTTTGGGTCATGTCATCGCAGAAGGAGGAGTGTTAGTTGATCCAAGTAAAGTGAAGGATGTTCTAGAATGGGAAGTGCCTCAAAATGTTAGTGAAATTAGAAGCTTCTTGGGAATGGCTAGATATTATCGATGTTTCATTGAAGGGTTCTCGAAGATAGCAAGACCTATGACCAAGTTGTTGGAGAAAGGATCAAGGTTTGTGTGGATAGTAGAATGTCAGGCTAGTTTTGATGAACTAAAGAAGAGATTAACTTCTGCTCCAATCTTAATCATGCTAGATGTTTAGAAAAGTTTCTCTGTTTATTGTGATGCTTCACGATAAGGTCTAGGTTGTGTTCTGATGCAAGAAGGTCATGTAGTAGCTTATGCCTCGAGACAGCTCAGAAAGCATGAAGTGAATTATCCAACTCATGATTTAGAGTTAGCGGTAGTAGTTCATGCTCTAAAGATCTGGAGACATTATTTGATTGGAAAGAAGACTGAAATCTACATAGTTCACAAGAGCTTAAAGTATATTTTCACTCAGCAAGACTTGAATCTTCAGCAACATAGATGGTTAGAACTGATAAAGGATTATGACTTGAATATCAACT
This sequence comes from Miscanthus floridulus, assembly GCF_019320115.1. Lineage (NCBI taxonomy): Eukaryota > Viridiplantae > Streptophyta > Magnoliopsida > Poales > Poaceae > Miscanthus > Miscanthus floridulus. The sequence continues at coordinate 22,415,411 of NC_089582.1, read as the reverse complement.
ATCATATAGGCAAAGCCAATGTGGTTGCAAATGCATTGAGTCAGAAGAGCTATTGCAATGTGTTGGAGTTACAGGAACAACGACCTGAGTTGTATGCGGAGTTTGCTAAACTCAACTTGGGCTTTGTATCCAACACTGAAGTCGTTGCCATGGAAGTAGAGTCTACATTGGAACAAGATATCCGCAAGGATCAGTTGACAGATGAGAAGATCATAGAGATCAATGGATTGATTAAAGAGGACAAAGCCCTAGGATTCACAGAAGATGAACGAGGAGTATTATGGTTTAAATGAAGGATTTGCGTCCCCAACATAAAGTCAATTAAGGAGTTAATTCTGAGGGAAGCACATGATTTAGCATACTCTCTACACCCTGGTAGTACAAAGATGTATAATGATCTCAAGCAGCAATTTTGGTGGTACGGCATGAAATGAGAGGTAGCTGAGTATGTGGCGTTATGTGATACTTGTTAATGAATCAAGGTAGAACATCAAAGACCCGCAGGTTTGCTACAACCACTAAAAGTTCCAGAGTGGAAATGGGAAGAAATAAGTATGGATTTTATAGTTGGCTTACCTCGGACACAGTCGGGTTATGATTCTATATGGGTAATAGTGGATAGGTTGACAAAGGTGGCCCATTTCATCCCAGTCAAGGAGTCATATCAAGGAGCTCAACTTGCAGAATTGTATATGTTGTGGATTGTGTGTTTGCATGGCGTGCCCAAGATCATAGTGTCAGACAGAGGTATGCAGTTCATGTCATGGTTTTGGAAACGACTGCATGAATCAATGGATACTCGATTGAATTTCAGTTCAGCATATCATCCATAGATGGATGGTCAGACAGAGAGAGTCAATCAAATTCTAGAGGATATGTTGAGAGCTTGTGCCTTACAGAATAGCAAAAGTTGGGATAAATATCTACGTTATGCATAATTCTCCTACAATAATAGTTATTAAGCAAGTCTTAAGATGTCACCATTCGAAGCCTTATAGGGGAAAAAGTGCATAACTCCTTTGTTTTTGAACCAAGTTGGGGAAAGAAAGGTATTTGGTCTAGATGTTATAAAAGAAGCCGAGGAACAAGTAAAAGAAATCCAAAACAACTTAAAGATAGCTCAATCCAGACAGAAAAGTTATGCAAATAAAAGACGACGAGAGTTGACTTTTGAAGTGGGAGATTTTGTATATCTTAAGGTGTCACCGTTTAGAGGTCTCAAATGATTCAATGTTAAAGGAAAGCTTGCACCAAGGTATATCGGTCCATTCAAGGTGATTGATAGGAAAGGAGTGGTAGCCTATCAGCTAGAACTGCCTTAACAGCTTTCAGGGATACATGATGTGTTCCATGTGTCATAATTAAAGAAGTGCTTAAGAGCCCCTAAAGAACAGTTGCCTCTTGATGAACTTAATATAAGAGATGATTTGTCTTTCTCAGAGCCTATCAGAATTCTAGAAACCTCAGAAAGAGTTACTCGGAACATTATTTAGAGGAAGAAGCCACTTGGCAAAGAGAGGATGATTTGAAGACAGAGTTCCCTCATCTCTTTGACAACATTTTCGAATCTTGAGGATGAGATTCATCTTAAGGGGGTAGGTTTGTAACACCCGAACTTTTTAATTTTCGCAAGTTTCTAAATTTTGATAGAACGAAAGTAGAGATATGACCAAATTTGTAGTTGGAGGAAAAACTATTTACAATTAAAACTCAATTCAACATAGGCTTTAATTGTTTTGTTGCATTCATCCCGTTTGCATCTTGGTTTTAAGATGTGATAACATTCAAAACATGTTTAGGAGTCATTTGGAGTCTCCCGGGAATTTTTCTCGCTTTTTTGGGAATTAAATTCCTTTTTCCCACAACTTAATCTTTTTATTGAAACCTTCCAATAACCTTTTCATGAGCTCCAAACTTCATATTTTGATCCATCATGTTCATATCTATGTCCGAAAATTTTCTTAGAATTTTCTCTAATTTCTATGATTTTTCGTGGCTTAAATATGATTTCAGGAATTTTCTAGAATTATTTTTAAACAGGAAATAAATCCAAAAATTAAGAAATTCCAAACTTTTCCAAACCCAAGGACTATATATATGCCAGTGTTCCTCTCGACGCATGGGTTCTAGAAGTACAACCTGTTTCTGCAGCCGCCACCCATAGCCTCCTAGATCGGACGCTGAAGTTCAGAAGAGGTTAGGTTTTCGACGAACTTTCGACGAGATTTTCTGGGCAAACCATCGCGTTCCGGCAACAACCACCACCACTCAGAGGTAGATCTCTTCATTCTCTACGCCGTGGTATATCCTATTGCATGAATCCATCACTGATTGATCCATTTCCATCTCATTTTTATTCTCCGACGAACCATCTCCATTGCTAGCCCTTCTCTTCTTCTCTGTGTTTGATGGCAGCCAGCCCTGCCTTCCCTCCGGCTAGCCAAGCCAGCTCCCTAGCCGGCCCAGCCCTGCCCTCGCGGCCACCCCCTCTCCTCCCTATGCTCTTTTGCTGACCTCCCAGCCGGCCAGTCCACTGCCCGACACTGTAGCACGCAAATAGCAATAGTAACCCGATTGAAAAAGGAAGAAGAAGGACCCGATTGCAAATACATATTTTCTAGTTTCGCAGATTAGTCCCTGATTTCTCCGCAGATTAGTCCCTGGTCTTCGGGAGGCCGTAACTTCTTCGTTTCAACTCTGTTTTTCGCGTTCTTTTTATCCACGCGATCGTAGCGACAAGTACTACAGTTTAGTATAGGTTTTATAAACTTTTAATGTGCTATGGTGTACTGTTATTTAATTGTTTTTGTGGGCCCATGCTTGTTGTTTGTGCGCAGAAGGTGCCAACATCGTGAACTTTCAGGACTAGAAATTCGACACCTCTGATCCGAACTAGTTTGAAGGCAAGTGTCCTTGACCATACTTGCTCCTACTTTTGTTTTGATTTGAGTCAGTTTAGTTAGACCATTAGTTACATGCTGAGTCATAATTTGAATCCTATGTTAGGGTTTACTAGAACTTGATGTTATCAACCTTGTAACCTAGGTTGGTTGGGTAGCTGTCTTGCTTAGCTTGCAGTCTTCGGTTGGAAAGGTTATCATTTAATATTGATTAATGATTTATGCAACTTGGGTTGGTAATGTTTATAGCAACATGGTGAATAGGAATCCGACAGAATGGTTAGTTTTGGTGGAGTTGTGTGCCAGATTTTGGGTAAATGTTTTCTGATGGATTGTTGGAATTGGTGGAATGGATTATGCTCGTTCCTGCTTGGATTCTAAGGACCGGTTCATGGACAAGTAACCCAGCTTAACAGCACAACCTTGAGGGCTATATGGCTCTAGCCCTGGCCACATAATTAGTTTCCTCCAAGTTATGCTACATCAGGTTGGTTTGTGTGGCACAAGAGGGGGCTTCTGCAGTGGTGTTGGTACCCACTGTTAGCGGTTAGAAACCTTTGTGAAGGTGTAAAACAGACTTGGAGGGACTTTGTAAAGGCCTTGTAGTGTGTCCCCACTGAGCACCTAGGTAGTGTGAAGCGTGATGGGGAAACATGACTCGTGGTGAAATTGTGCAACCTCTGCAGAGTGTAAAACTGATATATCAGTCGTGCTCATGGTCAAGAGCGGACTAGACTTCTTCTTGATTAGATGGCTCTGGTTTAGTTGGGAGGCTTGGATGGAATCCAAGTGTTGGTTTGCTTGGATGGAATCTAGGTGTGGTGCTCGGATGGGATCCGAGTGTTGGTTTCAGTGGTTCTCTAAGGAGAAGGAAGATCTCACCTAGTTAAATAGGTGCTTAAGGTTTAAGGTAATAGGTGTGTTGCTTAAGTGCTGGTCTTAACCTCTATAAGTATGTCCTTGTTATAAGCCTCATATCATATTTTCCCACACTTATGGAGTACATTTTGATGTACTCACCCTTCCTCTTTGTCCCCTACTACCCCACCCAAGCGCTGGAGACAGCGAAGAGGAGTACATTGAAGATGGTGCCTTTGACCCCGATGACATGTACTAGGCAGGTGCTGCCCCAGGTCGACATTCCTGTGAAGAATGGAGTCCTTTCCACTAGAGTTTGAATAAAGTTTATGTAATTTTCTTTCAGACCCACGGGTCATTTTGTAATGAAGTTTAAGTTTTAAGTTTTGAACAATGCAGTGATACTATCATGATGTCGTTATATGTATGAATAATTGATCCTGGCATACATATGATGTGCACTCAATTTTGTTCTTAAAATTGGGTGTGATAAGAGACCACCAATAGGGAGGGGATTACCTCAGCCATGGTGAGGAGCTCATGCCTGGTAGAGTAGGACCATCATGCAAGGTTGGCGTGGAATGTTTTAAAATAGATGCTCAAGATCAAGAACAAGAACAACCCATTTTGCTCAAGATGAAGAATAAATCATTTTGATTATATCTAGAATATTATGTGTCGGTGCAGAAAGTGACCAACAAGTACATATTTGTAGTTTTACCGTATGTTGTGATCAGAGGTGGCCTAGCACTCAATGACACAGGGTTTATACTGGTTTAGGCAATGTGCCCAATGTCTAGTTTAAGTCGGTCGGTGACTTTATTCCTGAGCCTAGGTGCTCGAAGTTTGCTGTGGGGTTACAAATGAGAAGGAGAAAGATGGGGTGCATGAGAGGTCCGGTCGGCTCTGGTCGAAAGGACCGAGAGTGACAGGAGCTCCTCTATGAGCTAAGTGTTCAAGTGTGTGCTTGAGGTCCAAACCTGGCGGTTCTGTGGTTGTGAGCTAGTGAACTTGGTTGATCTAATGAATCTGGAATGACTTGTATGAACTTGAATCCACTTAGTCTCTTAGGAGAGAGCGCATCCCCTTTTATAGATGAAGGGGATGGCCTAACAAGTGAGAGGGAGAGTTCGTATGCTTCTAAGTCTTGTTGCCCATACCGATGGGTACAGAAGGATGGTAGGCACCAACAACACTGTTGGATGTCGGTTGTATATGGGAGGTTACGTCGTCTTGTTTTGGGTATGGCAGATGTCGGCACCTGCATATACTGTTGATGCCTAGAGGCATGTGATGAGTTTCACCATGTTCACTTGGTATGGTAAATCCTGGCGTCCACAACACTGTCGATGCCTAGAGGCATATGGGGGGCCTTATCGTATGGGAGTTTAACGGCGCCCACCATACTATAGAGGAAAATGTTGACGCCTATAATACAGTTTGTGTCAGGGCAGTTGCAGAGTACTGTTCCTATAGGTGGCAAGGTATAGTCCCTGGTATCATGGTTTGACTTGAGCGCCTTGCTTTGCTTTCTTCGTCCGTTCCCTAGTCCCTTCCGGGCGGGTGTCCCCGGTCGGTTGGTCCCAGTTGGCTTTGGTTGCACTAGTTGGAGAAGAGCAGTGAGCAGGGTCTTTGCATACCCCGGTCAGAGATGTTGGGTCAAAGTCGGAGGTAATGCTTTGGCAGGCCTTTCGGTCGAAGAGAACGTCCAGAGACACTAGAGACCGAAGTGAGCACTCTGGTCGGAGAGGTGGGCCGAAGTTGACAAGCGGGCGTTGTTCCTCCTCGGCCTGGCCTTTCAGTCGGTGACTGGACCGCCCTTCTAGCCTGTTATTTTAGACACTTGGGCCAGCCCATGAGTTGCGCGCTGTCTGCTTGGGCCGAGCTGGTCCATGAAGGACCCTGGGTTTATGAACCCAACAGGAGCCCCCAAGCCCCCGGGCGATTCGGGCAGAATCATCTAGGGATTTTTGCCTCGATGGCGGCTACACGCGAGCGCACCCATAGGTGTAGCACCTGAGCCCCCGGGCGGTTCGGGCAGAACCGTCCAGGGGATTTTCCGTGTTGCCAGTGGTGGAGGTTTTCATTTCATCGGCGGGTGCGCGTGAGCACACCCACGGGTGTAGCCCCCGAGCCCCTAGGCGGTTCGGGCAGAACTATCTGGGGGGTGTTTGTTATCGGGTGTGTGTGCGTGTTCTTTAGTTGTGACAGAGTTTTGTTCAACCAAGGCATTGTTGCGTAGCCGAGGTGCTTTAGTTTTTTAGGGATCGATTGAGAGGGAGCTTGTGGATCCTTAATCGATGCATGTTATGGGATCGGGCGAGGCAGTTATTTTGGTTAGTTTTGGGATCAGGCGAGTCAGAGCTCGTAGATTCTGATGGGGCGAGTTTGGGGTCATAGAGCTTGGTGTTTTGGAGCGCAGTTGAAGCGTAGCCGGATGGGGCGAGTTCAGGGTCACAGACCCAGGTGTTTTGGATCGTAGTCGAAGCGTAGCCAGATGGGGCAAGTTCAAGGTCATAGACCTAGGTGTTTGGAGTGCAGTCGGAGCATAGCCAGATAGGGTGAGTTCGGGGTCGCAGACTTGCTCATTGTGTGGGTCATGATCGAGTTCTATAGCCACTCATCAACTACAAGGTCAGGCCAAAGATTGGTGGGCTACCTACACTACTGCTCATCCCAATGCTCAAAGCTATCACTTGGCAGGAGTTTGTTCAGAGTTTTTGTTCTCATTATGTGCCTTCTGGTGAAATCAAGGTGAAGCGCAAGAGTTTCTAGAACTCAAGCAAGGCACAATGTCAGTTTGTGAATATCTCACTAAGTTCACGCAGCTATCCCGTTATGCCTCCAGCGATGTCGACACTGATGAGAAGAAGCAAGACTGTTTCAGAGATGGTTTGAACCTTGGGATTCGCTATGCTCTATCCTCTAATGAGTATGACACCTTCCAGAAGCTGGTTGATAAGGCCTTTACTGTTGAGAGAGAAAAGGAAAGTTTCTTGAGGCTGATCGCAAGAGGAAGATGACTTTTAGGGCTAGTCTTCTGATAGTAACACTTGCCCCCGCTTCAACCAACCTAGGCAAGTTGTGCGCCAGGGAGGTCAGTATCAACAGCAGCAACAACAACAAAACTTCAACCAAGGATCTGGTCAGTACAAGCAGCAGACATCAACTCAGCAGTAGCAACACCAGATGGTTTAGACCCAGCAGTAGAACCGCCCAACTCAAGGGACTAGCAACCTTGGTCCTTGTTTTAAATGTCATCAGATGGGGCATCTTGCCAATCGGTGCCCGTTGAAGCAGCAAGACCAACCAACAGCTCAGAATGGGAACTAGAATCATAATGGTGGACAACCTCAACAGCAAGCTCAATAGAATTATAGTCAGGGCAAGGTTAATCATATCACCATGGAATCAGCTCAACAAGCCACGGATGTTCTGATTGGTATGTTCTTTATCAACTCCAACCCTGTTACCGTATTGTTTGATTCTAGAGCTTCACATTCATTTATATCAACACGATGTGTAGCACGATACAACATGCTTATGATTTTGATGAAAAACAATTTATTAGTTGCTTCTCCTAAAGGAGAAATGATATCAAGGCTTGTATGCCCAAGACTAAGTATAAACATAAGGGGGTAGAGTTTTCTTTCCAACCTCATTGTTCTAGACTCCAAAAGAATTGATGTAATTCTAGGAATGAATTGGTTAACCAAGTACCAAGGGGTGATAGATTGTGCTCAAAGATTGATCAAGATGAAGCACACAGATGGAACTGAGGTTGAATATCAAGCATGGTCAGAACTAATCGGCGAAGTCAAACTCAACCAAGCCAATGCAATTGTGGATATTTGAGTGGTCTAGGAGTATCTAGATGTCTTCCCTAAGGATCTACCAGGTATGCCACCAGATTGTGAAATTGAGTTCATTATTGAGTTAGTCCCAGGAACCACACCTATTTATAAAAGACCATATAGAATGGATGCAAATCAATTAGCTGAGCTAAAAGATCAAATCCAAGATCTCTTAGATAAAGGGTATATATGTCCTAGTACATCTCCTTGGGGAGCCCCTGTTATTTTTGTTCCAAAGAAAGATGGGGGTACACGAATGTGTGTTGATCAACGTGCATTAAATGAAGTTACAATCAAGAACAAATATCCTCTCCCTCGCATTGAAGATTTATTTGACCAATTGAAGGGTGCATGTGTGTTCTCTAAAATTGACTTGAGATCGGGGTACCATCAGTTAAAGATTCGAGCATCAGATATCCCTAAAAACAGCTTTTGTTTCTCGTTATGGGTTATATGAGTATACAATAATGTCTTTTGGGTTAACCAATGCTCCAGCATACTTTATGTATCTTATGAACAAGGTTTTCATGAACTACTTGGACAAGTTTGTTGTGGTGTTTATTGATGACATTTTGGTATTCACTAGAAATGAGGAAGAGCACGAAGAACATTTGAGGTTGGTATTGCAGAGGCTTAGAGAGAATCAACTATATGCAAAGCTTTGCAAATGTGAGTTTTGGTTGAAGGAGGTCTCCTTTTTGGGTCATGTCATCGCAGAAGGAGGAGTGTTAGTTGATCCAAGTAAAGTGAAGGATGTTCTAGAATGGGAAGTGCCTCAAAATGTTAGTGAAATTAGAAGCTTCTTGGGAATGGCTAGATATTATCGATGTTTCATTGAAGGGTTCTCGAAGATAGCAAGACCTATGACCAAGTTGTTGGAGAAAGGATCAAGGTTTGTGTGGATAGTAGAATGTCAGGCTAGTTTTGATGAACTAAAGAAGAGATTAACTTCTGCTCCAATCTTAATCATGCTAGATGTTTAGAAAAGTTTCTCTGTTTATTGTGATGCTTCACGATAAGGTCTAGGTTGTGTTCTGATGCAAGAAGGTCATGTAGTAGCTTATGCCTCGAGACAGCTCAGAAAGCATGAAGTGAATTATCCAACTCATGATTTAGAGTTAGCGGTAGTAGTTCATGCTCTAAAGATCTGGAGACATTATTTGATTGGAAAGAAGACTGAAATCTACATAGTTCACAAGAGCTTAAAGTATATTTTCACTCAGCAAGACTTGAATCTTCAGCAACATAGATGGTTAGAACTGATAAAGGATTATGACTTGAATATCAACTATCATATAGGCAAAGCCAATGTGGTTGCAAATGCATTGAGTCAGAAGAGCTATTGCAATGTGTTGGAGTTACAGGAACAACGACCTGAGTTGTATGCGGAGTTTGCTAAACTCAACTTGGGCTTTGTATCCAACACTGAAGTCGTTGCCATGGAAGTAGAGTCTACATTGGAACAAGATATCCGCAAGGATCAGTTGACAGATGAGAAGATCATAGAGATCAATGGATTGATTAAAGAGGACAAAGCCCTAGGATTCACAGAAGATGAACGAGGAGTATTATGGTTTAAATGAAGGATTTGCGTCCCCAACATAAAGTCAATTAAGGAGTTAATTCTGAGGGAAGCACATGATTTAGCATACTCTCTACACCCTGGTAGTACAAAGATGTATAATGATCTCAAGCAGCAATTTTGGTGGTACGGCATGAAATGAGAGGTAGCTGAGTATGTGGCGTTATGTGATACTTGTTAATGAATCAAGGTAGAACATCAAAGACCCGCAGGTTTGCTACAACCACTAAAAGTTCCAGAGTGGAAATGGGAAGAAATAAGTATGGATTTTATAGTTGGCTTACCTCGGACACAGTCGGGTTATGATTCTATATGGGTAATAGTGGATAGGTTGACAAAGGTGGCCCATTTCATCCCAGTCAAGGAGTCATATCAAGGAGCTCAACTTGCAGAATTGTATATGTTGTGGATTGTGTGTTTGCATGGCGTGCCCAAGATCATAGTGTCAGACAGAGGTATGCAGTTCATGTCATGGTTTTGGAAACGACTGCATGAATCAATGGATACTCGATTGAATTTCAGTTCAGCATATCATCCATAGATGGATGGTCAGACAGAGAGAGTCAATCAAATTCTAGAGGATATGTTGAGAGCTTGTGCCTTACAGAATAGCAAAAGTTGGGATAAATATCTACGTTATGCATAATTCTCCTACAATAATAGTTATTAAGCAAGTCTTAAGATGTCACCATTCGAAGCCTTATAGGGGAAAAAGTGCATAACTCCTTTGTTTTTGAACCAAGTTGGGGAAAGAAAGGTATTTGGTCTAGATGTTATAAAAGAAGCCGAGGAACAAGTAAAAGAAATCCAAAACAACTTAAAGATAGCTCAATCCAGACAGAAAAGTTATGCAAATAAAAGACGACGAGAGTTGACTTTTGAAGTGGGAGATTTTGTATATCTTAAGGTGTCACCGTTTAGAGGTCTCAAATGATTCAATGTTAAAGGAAAGCTTGCACCAAGGTATATCGGTCCATTCAAGGTGATTGATAGGAAAGGAGTGGTAGCCTATCAGCTAGAACTGCCTTAACAGCTTTCAGGGATACATGATGTGTTCCATGTGTCATAATTAAAGAAGTGCTTAAGAGCCCCTAAAGAACAGTTGCCTCTTGATGAACTTAATATAAGAGATGATTTGTCTTTCTCAGAGCCTATCAGAATTCTAGAAACCTCAGAAAGAGTTACTCGGAACATTATTTAGAGGAAGAAGCCACTTGGCAAAGAGAGGATGATTTGAAGACAGAGTTCCCTCATCTCTTTGACAACATTTTCGAATCTTGAGGATGAGATTCATCTTAAGGGGGTAGGTTTGTAACACCCGAACTTTTTAATTTTCGCAAGTTTCTAAATTTTGATAGAACGAAAGTAGAGATATGACCAAATTTGTAGTTGGAGGAAAAACTATTTACAATTAAAACTCAATTCAACATAGGCTTTAATTGTTTTGTTGCATTCATCCCGTTTGCATCTTGGTTTTAAGATGTGATAACATTCAAAACATGTTTAGGAGTCATTTGGAGTCTCCCGGGAATTTTTCTCGCTTTTTTGGGAATTAAATTCCTTTTTCCCACAACTTAATCTTTTTATTGAAACCTTCCAATAACCTTTTCATGAGCTCCAAACTTCATATTTTGATCCATCATGTTCATATCTATGTCCGAAAATTTTCTTAGAATTTTCTCTAATTTCTATGATTTTTCGTGGCTTAAATATGATTTCAGGAATTTTCTAGAATTATTTTTAAACAGGAAATAAATCCAAAAATTAAGAAATTCCAAACTTTTCCAAACCCAAGGACTATATATATGCCAGTGTTCCTCTCGACGCATGGGTTCTAGAAGTACAACCTGTTTCTGCAGCCGCCACCCATAGCCTCCTAGATCGGACGCTGAAGTTCAGAAGAGGTTAGGTTTTCGACGAACTTTCGACGAGATTTTCTGGGCAAACCATCGCGTTCCGGCAACAACCACCACCACTCAGAGGTAGATCTCTTCATTCTCTACGCCGTGGTATATCCTATTGCATGAATCCATCACTGATTGATCCATTTCCATCTCATTTTTATTCTCCGACGAACCATCTCCATTGCTAGCCCTTCTCTTCTTCTCTGTGTTTGATGGCAGCCAGCCCTGCCTTCCCTCCGGCTAGCCAAGCCAGCTCCCTAGCCGGCCCAGCCCTGCCCTCGCGGCCACCCCCTCTCCTCCCTATGCTCTTTTGCTGACCTCCCAGCCGGCCAGTCCACTGCCCGACACTGTAGCACGCAAATAGCAATAGTAACCCGATTGAAAAAGGAAGAAGAAGGACCCGATTGCAAATACATATTTTCTAGTTTCGCAGATTAGTCCCTGATTTCTCCGCAGATTAGTCCCTGGTCTTCGGGAGGCCGTAACTTCTTCGTTTCAACTCTGTTTTTTCGCGTTCTTTTTATCCACGCGATCGTAGCGACAAGTACTACAGTTTAGTATAGGTTTTATAAACTTTTAATGTGCTATGGTGTACTGTTATTTAATTGTTTTTGTGGGCCCATGCTTGTTGTTTGTGCGCAGAAGGTGCCAACATCGTGAACTTTCAGGACTAGAAATTCGACACCTCTGATCCGAACTAGTTTGAAGGCAAGTGTCCTTGACCATACTTGCTCCTACTTTTGTTTTGATTTGAGTCAGTTTAGTTAGACCATTAGTTACATGCTGAGTCATAATTTGAATCCTATGTTAGGGTTTACTAGAACTTGATGTTATCAACCTTGTAACCTAGGTTGGTTGGGTAGCTGTCTTGCTTAGCTTGCAGTCTTCGGTTGGAAAGGTTATCATTTAATATTGATTAATGATTTATGCAACTTGGGTTGGTAATGTTTATAGCAACATGGTGAATAGGAATCCGACAGAATGGTTAGTTTTGGTGGAGTTGTGTGCCAGATTTTGGGTAAATGTTTTCTGATGGATTGTTGGAATTGGTGGAATGGATTATGCTCGTTCCTGCTTGGATTCTAAGGACCGGTTCATGGACAAGTAACCCAGCTTAACAGCACAACCTTGAGGGCTATATGGCTCTAGCCCTGGCCACATAATTAGTTTCCTCCAAGTTATGCTACATCAGGTTGGTTTGTGTGGCACAAGAGGGGGCTTCTGCAGTGGTGTTGGTACCCACTGTTAGCGGTTAGAAACCTTTGTGAAGGTGTAAAACAGACTTGGAGGGACTTTGTAAAGGCCTTGTAGTGTGTCCCCACTGAGCACCTAGGTAGTGTGAAGCGTGATGGGGAAACATGACTCGTGGTGAAATTGTGCAACCTCTGCAGAGTGTAAAACTGATATATCAGTCGTGCTCATGGTCAAGAGCGGACTAGACTTCTTCTTGATTAGATGGCTCTGGTTTAGTTGGGAGGCTTGGATGGAATCCAAGTGTTGGTTTGCTTGGATGGAATCTAGGTGTGGTGCTCGGATGGGATCCGAGTGTTGGTTTCAGTGGTTCTCTAAGGAGAAGGAAGATCTCACCTAGTTAAATAGGTGCTTAAGGTTTAAGGTAATAGGTGTGTTGCTTAAGTGCTGGTCTTAACCTCTATAAGTATGTCCTTGTTATAAGCCTCATATCATATTTTCCCACACTTATGGAGTACATTTTGATGTACTCACCCTTCCTCTTTGTCCCCTACTACCCCACCCAAGCGCTGGAGACAGCGAAGAGGAGTACATTGAAGATGGTGCCTTTGACCCCGATGACATGTACTAGGCAGGTGCTGCCCCAGGTCGACATTCCTGTGAAGAATGGAGTCCTTTCCACTAGAGTTTGAATAAAGTTTATGTAATTTTCTTTCAGACCCACGGGTCATTTTGTAATGAAGTTTAAGTTTTAAGTTTTGAACAATGCAGTGATACTATCATGATGTCGTTATATGTATGAATAATTGATCCTGGCATACATATGATGTGCACTCAATTTTGTTCTTAAAATTGGGTGTGATAAGAGACCACCAATAGGGAGGGGATTACCTCAGCCATGGTGAGGAGCTCATGCCTGGTAGAGTAGGACCATCATGCAAGGTTGGCGTGGAATGTTTTAAAATAGATGCTCAAGATCAAGAACAAGAACAACCCATTTTGCTCAAGATGAAGAATAAATCATTTTGATTATATCTAGAATATTATGTGTCGGTGCAGAAAGTGACCAACAAGTACATATTTGTAGTTTTACCGTATGTTGTGATCAGAGGTGGCCTAGCACTCAATGACACAGGGTTTATACTGGTTTAGGCAATGTGCCCAATGTCTAGTTTAAGTCGGTCGGTGACTTTATTCCTGAGCCTAGGTGCTCGAAGTTTGCTGTGGGGTTACAAATGAGAAGGAGAAAGATGGGGTGCATGAGAGGTCCGGTCGGCTCTGGTCGAAAGGACCGAGAGTGACAGGAGCTCCTCTATGAGCTAAGTGTTCAAGTGTGTGCTTGAGGTCCAAACCTGGCGGTTCTGTGGTTGTGAGCTAGTGAACTTGGTTGATCTAATGAATCTGGAATGACTTGTATGAACTTGAATCCACTTAGTCTCTTAGGAGAGAGCGCATCCCCTTTTATAGATGAAGGGGATGGCCTAACAAGTGAGAGGGAGAGTTCGTATGCTTCTAAGTCTTGTTGCCCATACCGATGGGTACAGAAGGATGGTAGGCACCAACAACACTGTTGGATGTCGGTTGTATATGGGAGGTTACGTCGTCTTGTTTTGGGTATGGCAGATGTCGGCACCTGCATATACTGTTGATGCCTAGAGGCATGTGATGAGTTTCACCATGTTCACTTGGTATGGTAAATCCTGGCGTCCACAACACTGTCGATGCCTAGAGGCATATGGGGGGCCTTATCGTATGGGAGTTTAACGGCGCCCACCATACTATAGAGGAAAATGTTGACGCCTATAATACAGTTTGTGTCAGGGCAGTTGCAGAGTACTGTTCCTATAGGTGGCAAGGTATAGTCCCTGGTATCATGGTTTGACTTGAGCGCCTTGCTTTGCTTTCTTCGTCCGTTCCCTAGTCCCTTCCGGGCGGGTGTCCCCGGTCGGTTGGTCCCAGTTGGCTTTGGTTGCACTAGTTGGAGAAGAGCAGTGAGCAGGGTCTTTGCATACCCCGGTCAGAGATGTTGGGTCAAAGTCGGAGGTAATGCTTTGGCAGGCCTTTCGGTCGAAGAGAACGTCCAGAGACACTAGAGACCGAAGTGAGCACTCTGGTCGGAGAGGTGGGCCGAAGTTGACAAGCGGGCGTTGTTCCTCCTCGGCCTGGCCTTTCAGTCGGTGACTGGACCGCCCTTCTAGCCTGTTATTTTAGACACTTGGGCCAGCCCATGAGTTGCGCGCTGTCTGCTTGGGCCGAGCTGGTCCATGAAGGACCCTGGGTTTATGAACCCAACAGGAGCCCCCAAGCCCCCGGGCGATTCGGGCAGAATCATCTAGGGATTTTTGCCTCGATGGCGGCTACACGCGAGCGCACCCATAGGTGTAGCACCTGAGCCCCCGGGCGGTTCGGGCAGAACCGTCCAGGGGATTTTCCGTGTTGCCAGTGGTGGAGGTTTTCATTTCATCGGCGGGTGCGCGTGAGCACACCCACGGGTGTAGCCCCCGAGCCCCTAGGCGGTTCGGGCAGAACTATCTGGGGGGTGTTTGTTATCGGGTGTGTGTGCGTGTTCTTTAGTTGTGACAGAGTTTTGTTCAACCAAGGCATTGTTGCGTAGCCGAGGTGCTTTAGTTTTTTAGGGATCGATTGAGAGGGAGCTTGTGGATCCTTAATCGATGCATGTTATGGGATCGGGCGAGGCAGTTATTTTGGTTAGTTTTGGGATCAGGCGAGTCAGAGCTCGTAGATTCTGATGGGGCGAGTTTGGGGTCATAGAGCTTGGTGTTTTGGAGCGCAGTTGAAGCGTAGCCGGATGGGGCGAGTTCAGGGTCACAGACCCAGGTGTTTTGGATCGTAGTCGAAGCGTAGCCAGATGGGGCAAGTTCAAGGTCATAGACCTAGGTGTTTGGAGTGCAGTCGGAGCATAGCCAGATAGGGTGAGTTCGGGGTCGCAGACCTAGGTGTTTTATGTCTTGAGCCCCCAA
Organism: Miscanthus floridulus; assembly: GCF_019320115.1. Classification (NCBI taxonomy): domain Eukaryota; kingdom Viridiplantae; phylum Streptophyta; class Magnoliopsida; order Poales; family Poaceae; genus Miscanthus; species Miscanthus floridulus. Next base: position 22,400,141 of record NC_089582.1, on the reverse strand, counting down.
GCCCTATTGGGCCTTAGTAGGGGTCGGTGTGAGTTGTTTGCGTTACCCCATCCTTGGTTCCTCATAACCGGAGGGGCTGAGTTTTGTCGCTTGTCCCGATCGCTCGAGCTCGAGTGACGCGCTCGGTGAGTTCGCTAACGCGTATGATCGAGTGGAATCCAGGTCTGTCGTTTGTGATGGGGTCGGCATAGCCCTCTTATGATATTCCATTGCTCCTTTATCTGTAACCCGACAAATGCCTGGGTCGTTCTAGAGACCGACCCAGGTGGCCTAACGGCCTCCCCACAATGGAGATTCTGTGGGCTTGGCAAGAGATTTAGGATCGAACGAGATGGTTGAGATGACCCTATCTGCTAGACTAGGCGAGGGCTGCATGGGGCTCATCTTCATTTTTCTCCCCTGGCTCTATTGGTTGCTCATGTCGAATGAGGCAACCGCCGCTTCGTGACGCAACACTTAGCGTTGTGATGCATTTCGCTGCACGTGCGATGCTTCGTACCCATGCCCCAGGCGGTTCAAGGCTCGAATCGTTCGGGAGGCACGAGCGTATGGGATGAATGCACGTATGGATGTATGAAATGATTTATAAAGAAATAGAGGGGGTTTGGTAGTGTTACCTTGATGACTCGAGTGATGGGGTTTGGAGAGCTCCAGTCAGAAATGTCCGATCAGGACCCATGCTCATCGTTCATGATGGAGTCGGCATGGCCTACATGGGGCGTTCCTTTGCTCCCTACTTGTCTCTCGGTGTGTTTTTCTGAGCCATTCGATCGACTTTTAGGGAACCCAAAGGTCTATCCCGGTGGAGATCCCGTTTTGGGTTTTTCCAAGTCCCGCCTAGGGAAGCGGAGGGCCGCCTGTGTGCGGTGGCGCTTTGGTTCTCGTGCCCGAGGTGCGGTAGTGGTTGGCGTGTGGTAGTGGTGGGCCATACCCAGCCATGTCCCGTCTGATCAGGAGCTGTTCCATCAAGCAGGGCATGTCTCATCAGTCAGGGCGTGTCTCATCTGCATTAAATGGGAAAGAGAGAGGGTTTTTCATTCCATCGTTTTGCCTTTCCCGATCGGCGCGCCCTCCCCTAACTATTGTACCCTTTTCCTTAAGTAGGAGGAGGGAGAAGGTTTTCACTCTGTTCTTTTGTCTATTCCTCATCTACCACCCCCTTTTCTCTTCCTTCTTGCCGAGAGTGTTCTTGAGAGCCATGATGGTTTCTAGGAAAGAAAGGGGAGAGAGCGAGAGAGAAAAAAGAAACTCACAAATCCTTTTGCGATCTCGAAGCGAAATGTCAGACTAGAGGTCATCCACCATGAGGGAGTCGCTGTTGAAGGCCTTCGTCGCGAAGGGGTTCCTACCGCCGAAGGAGGTGGCGCACTAGAGAGCTCCCGGGAGGGAGGAGTTCCTGCAACCTCGGCCTAACGAGGTGGTGTCCTTTCTCACCTTCCATGAGCGTGGGTTAGGATACCTCGTGTACTAGTTCCTATGCGGGCTCCTCAATGAGTGGGGTCTAGAGCTACAACACCTTAATTCGATGGGGGTGCTACACATCATTGGCTTTGTCACCATCTACGAGGCTTTCCTCAGGATGGATCCACATGCGGACTTCTTCCGGTGGTTGTTCTTTGGGAGAGCCTTGACGGCAGGGAATCCGACCGAGATCGTGCCGGTGGGAGCTTTCGCCCTGTAAAGGAAGCCGAGCGCAGGAGGCTCATATCCCGCGTACTTCTCCTGTGACTCCAACCGGGGGCGGCATGGGGAGTGGTCTTACATCAGGAATCCGGTGGATGAGCCATTCCCGATGTTCACTGGCAGGAGGCCGGAGAAGATGGATAGTTGGTCATGGGGTTGTGCCCATAAAGAGAAGAAGAAGGTGGGGGTCATCGAGGAGGAGCTCTAAAAGATCATACGGTGCGGTCTTGATGGGGTACGGGTGTTTCACACTCTCTATCGCCACCGGGTTGTGCCATTGGTGTAGAGGACGCGATCGATGTGGATGTACAGCGGCCCATCAGACCCGGACCGTGCGTCACCCGAGGAGCTCCGGACAATGAGGTCTGGAGTCGCCTTGGCCAAGTGTTGCAGCTGAAGCCCAAAGAGAGGGTCGAAGGGAAGCTCTCACCTTTCAACTCTGCGATCGTGTCCAGACTGGTATGCTCCCTTTTATTTTGTCCGTGCTTCTTCCTCTGCTTTTCCTATTTTTTTGATTTTGGGCCACCCGTTCCGTAGGGGCTTGGAGTTTACAAGTCCTATCCGCACCTTCCCAAGGGACTGGAGGGGGTGGCCTGGTAGGTCGCCAAGAAGGAGGCAGTGGATGCCAGGAGGAAGAACAGAACCAGGGAGGTTCGGCAGAAGCAAGAGAAGGAGCAGGAGATCACCCGGCACGTGAAGGCCAGGGAACATAGGAGTGATGTTGAGTTGGAGCTCACGTCAGAGGATCCCATGGATGTGGATGACATGGTTTTCTCCAAGGAGGAGGAAAGTCGAGAGGTCATTGTGACCTCGGCGGACCATCGCGACCCTACGGCGATGTTCGCTGGTGATGAGCAGGAGGCGGAGCGGCGCGCGGTGGTTCCCGCGATGAGGAAGCGTGCGGCGAGCATGGATGCCGTCGGTGAATGAGAGGCAAAGCGGACGCGGTCACCGCGCCCCTTGGTGGCATCATCGGTCCCATCACCGCCTGCCGTGGACGTGGCCAAGCAAGCCGAGCGGTCCGACGAGCGGACTGGCCCTTGTGCATCGCCGAGACCAGTGCTAATGCACAACTCGCAGCTAGAGGAAGCCCCACCTGCTGTGGACATGGTCGAGCAAGCCAAGCGGTCCGAGGAGCGGATTGGCACCCGTGCGTCGCGTGACTCGCAGCTAGAGGAAGCCCCGCCCGGTGCTCCGGTCGGGAAGTCCTGAGTTGAGGGTCGTGGTGACCCGCAGGCTAGGTAGGAGCCGGTTGGGGCGACTTCGCCCCCGGCTAAAGTGAGGGGGTGCGGGTCATAGCCTAGGAAGGGTCCTTTTCCTATAGGCCCATTGTCGTTGGGTCTTGCCTTCAGAGTCGTACCGCTCACTTCCCGATATGTTTTCCTTTGTATCTTTTATCTTTTGTTGTTGAGTCTTTTTAGAGTTTGACTTACCTGCCCTTTTTGTTAGTGGCCGGGCGATGATGGGATTGAGCATCGCCCCAACTCCCATGCAGGAGGCTTGGAGGCCCACCCTATAGTGTGTCATGGCGAGCGGCGGCGATGAGTCCTTCCCTTCCGGGGGTGGTGCCCCCTGGGTCAATTGTTGGTACGGTGGCAGCGGCAGCATCGACATTGGCAGCAATCCTGGTGCTAATGGCGGAGGTCGCGTCAGAGGTAACTCGCACGGCCCCTCCTCCACTAGCCGTGGCGGAAGAGGAGAGGGAGACCGAGCTTCCTGCCTCGTCGATCAGGGAGCTACACGGCTCACCCTTATAGTTGGAGCCAAAAGCACCTGAGGGAGACGTGGTTAGGACAGAGTCAAAATGCCCGATGGCGGCCCACGCACCCGAGGTGGTGGATATCCCATCTAACGATGAGGTAGAAGTCATGGCTGAGCCACCAGCATCGTCATAGGAGCTAGTGGTGGTTTGGTCTGAGGCGGGACCCTCTAGTGGGCTGCCAGAGGGTGACCTGGAGTGGCCCTGCCCCGTGGACCTAACAAAGGTACGGTTCGTCCTTTGGGATTCACAGGAGGGTCAACTCTTGGACATCCTTAGGGAGCAAGGACATGCCATGGTATCTGAACTCACCAACCTGTCCATGAAGCTCGGAGACGTCCAGGAGCGGGTTAAGTCCGCTCAACAATTAGTCGAGGTCGACCTGCAGCTTGCTGTGGAGGTGAGTTTCCCGTACTTGTTCTTGACCTCTGAATCTTTTGTTGGTTGCCTTAGCATGCTTTTTTTCGTAGAGTCTGAAGGGGATGTCATCCCACAAGTCTTGCTTCCTACAAATGGAGCATGCCCGGATGGCTGAGCTTGAGCGTTAGCTAGAGTCTGCTCACCATGAGTCCTAGGACTGGACGACCGAGGTGACCGCGACGCGAGCGGAGGGGCAGCATGCAGTAGAGCGAGTGACCATCATCGAGCGGGGGTTTGAGGCGGCGAAGGCCCGTTAGGCGAAGATCGAGGTGGAGTTGTGGACATCCCTGGCAGACACCGAGGTGGCGCTCCAGAAATCCCTAGAGACCCTTGAGTCGGAGCGGAGCACCTTGGCGTCAGAGCAGAATGCCAAAGAGTTGGCACGGAAAACCCTAGAGTCAGAGCAGAAAGCCCTGGAGTCAGAGCGGAAGGCCTGGTCGGAGGTAGACCAGGAAGTGCTCGCGCTTTAGGGTCAGGTGATGGGGATGGAGGAGGTGAGCGCCTGGTAGCGCGAGCAGGTGGCCTAGCAGACAGAGGAATTCTCCACCCTTGAGAACTTTTGTGTCGGTACGTACCTTTTCTATTTTTCGTCGTGTTGGTTTTTTTCCTCCAGCCTATTTCTGAGCTTGTCACCCATCTTTCAGAGCTGGGCGAAAGGGTGAAGACGCTGGAGCGGGACCTGGAGACGATCAAGGCGACTTTCAGCCAGAATGCAGGAGAGCTGGCCAAGTCTCGTGAAGAGTGATGTGCTCTTGAGGGGAACTTGACTAGATCCACAATGTTGCCTAGCTCGTCGTCTCGGAGGTCTTCAGGTTGGCGCCAAGTACTAGCGCGCCTGCCATCTAGCTAGCAGAGGTCCCGGATGTGGTCCGAGATCTTATCATGAGTGGGCTATTCTATAGAGCGTCAGGGGTGTTGACTTCGGTGGCGATGCATCATCTGAACCTGGACTTTGCTACTATTTGTAGTGGGTATGCTGGTGGCTTGAGCACGGAGGACATCCAATCGATTAGGGAGAGCTTGCTGCTGCATGCAAGGTTGGTGGCAGAGCAAGTCTCTGCTCAGTGGGTGATGGACGTCCGCCATGAAGGTATGGTTAGAAGCATGCGTGGGGAGGGCGTTGCCCAGCCTGCGGATGGCACGGAGCCTGGGTTGGAGGTGGACATCACCCCAGCTTCGACCGAGCCAAATGTCGTGCCACCAGGGAGTGAGCAGCCCGCGCCTTCGCCGATCGCACCGATAGCAGATGCCGCTGAGCCGGCCCAATAGCTTGTAAAATATAAGTAGTTTAGTGAACGTAAAAAGTTTAAGTTCATAAGGGAGCCCCTGTGTAAACATTCCTATGTGCTTAATGACTATAGTTGGTTTCATTTTCTATGATGGAGTCACTCCATTTGGGGAAGCTTGTTCCCTTTTGTTCCTTAGTTTTTCCTTAGCATAATTTTGTTTTTTGTTCTTTCTTTCTTGTACCTACCTGTTTGTCCCGTAGGCTGCAACCTTGGGAGCCCAGGGCATGGCCCGTGAGGCTTAGTTGCTGGTAACCATAGGGAAAGGCAGGTTGCGATCGGTCGGAATGTTTTAAAGCAAAACTACGTAAGGCAAATTAAAGGAACGAACTCCCCTTTTGATCGGGTAGGAAGGAATTTCACTGTATGATAGTAAACAAAACAGAGAGGTAGTAGTGTCCCTTAGTGGAGCCCCCGAGTGCCCTAGGTCGAAAAGTGTTCGGGTCAGGGTGCTTTTATAGGAGCAAACACTAAGTAAACAATGGTAAGACTGAAACTTAGGGGAAGAAAAATGACATAGCTGTTCCAAGCATTCGGAGAGAATGTCGTCGTTGTTGTCCTTCAGTTAGTAGGTGTCCAGCCGAATCACTTCAACCTTCAGTCGTCTGGATCCTTTCCCGCTATGCCCCCTTTCTCGGTCGCTGCTTCTTTGTCTTTTTCTTCCTTTAGCCTACTGGCCTGCCGCAGAAGGCGCTTGAGGAGCTGGCAGTCCTTGTAGAGGTGTTTGATGGGGTAGTCATGATTGGTGCATGGGCTCTCCATGAGCTCGTGGAAATGGCCCAGAGGGTTCTGCTGGGGTTGCGTGCCCATGTGATCAGCTGTGGCGACCAACGCGGAGTTAGTCGATCGGTGGCGATCCTTTCTATTCTTTTTCCCCTCTACGTGGAGGGGCCCTTGTCCTGATCCTAGCGCTTGGCCTTACCTTTGCCCCGGCCTCCGTTGGAGCGTGGTGGGAGCGGCGCTTGCTGGAGGTGCTGGACAAAGGTTCATGGTCCTGGGCTATCAGGGCTAGGACTCCAGTCGTTGCTGCATGTGTCTTGGTTAGGTCCGAGCCGCGCATATATAGGCGGTCGGTGCGGAGCGGTCATCAAGTCAAGACGAGGTGCCAATGTGGCCTCCTGTGCCGCGCTCGATGGTTGTAGCGGTGATCGGGTGGAGTGACCCATCTGTTGCATCCCCATTCCCCTGGTGGGGAGCGAGGCCACGAGTCGGCGTCGTGATATGGAGCTCTTCGCTTGTTGAACAGCGGTGGTCTCCACTAGTGCTCGGAGGTTCTAGTGGATCGCCTATTCATGAGGGTCGTTCGGCTCAAACAAGCCGCGCAGAAGCATTGCCGCGGCAACGATGTTCTGATTGGCCCAAGCGAACTATGGGGGATTATTCCCCCTGTCCATGGTGTTGTGTTGGACCCAACAGGCGCGACCCCGGGCACCGCTCGTCGATCTACGCACACGGGGCATAGTGTGGTGCACTAAGCGCACTAGCGCAGTCAGTGGCTACTACAGCCACTGTTGTTGTGGTTCCTCGCCATGCTCGCATGCGAGCTCAGGGGTCTCCGCATGAGGATCCAGAGGGGCATGAGTCTACAAGGACTGTGTTACCACCGGTGGCTGTCCCGGAGCGTCTGCCATAGTGCACTCCCGGGACAGACGGTGGCTAGGCGGCACATCGTCGATGCTAGAGCCATCACTCTCAACATCATCATCCATGAGGTCGAGGAAACAAGTGGGGGCATAGCTTGCCACCCCCCACGAATTCGGATGTGAGAGGGGGCGACATCGACATCCTTCGGAGCCCCCGGGCATATGTATTCATGGGAGATGTGAGGCCGTAGGGGAACCGGTCGTATGGCAGTCGCATCGGGGACAACGAGGTCCCTCTGGGTAATCGGTGGAAGATAGAGAATAGTAGGTAAATAACAATATGTACATTACTCACAGTGGGGTTTGAGCAGAGAGTTTGCTCGAAATGGTGCGCAGATGCCACATCGTTGAAGTCGTGCATCCCAGAGTCGATGGAGTGCACCCCTCCGATGGGTGCTAGGACGAGTGCCTCCTTGCGGAGGTGTAGTACACCGAGCTGGTCGGCGACGAAGTCCAGGCTTCCAAAGAGGAAGGCCTGGGATGGCTCGAAGACGGGTGGAACCCACATCCCAACAGGTGTGAGCGCGGGAAACTCTAGTGAGCCGAAGCGAATCGAATCACCAGAGCCCGCCACGACAAGGGTGGCGAAAAAGTGGGCCATCCGATGACCAAAAAGTGTTGAACGTACAACGTCTTCCCCATGGACGGCGCTAACTGTCGGTGCAGAAAGTGACCAACAAGTAAATATTTATAGTTTTGTCATACGTTGTGATAGGAGGTGGCCTAGCACTCAATGACATAGGGTTTATACTGGTTCAGGCAACGTGCCCTACATCTAGTTTGAGTCGGTCGGTGACTTTATTCCTGAGCCTAGTTGCTCAAAGTTTGCAGTGGGGTTACAAACGAGAAGAAGAAAGATGTGGTGCACGAGAGGTCCGGTCGGCTTCGGTCGGAAGGGTCGAGAGCGACAGGAGCTCCTCTATGAGCTAAGTGTTCAAGCGTGTGCTTGAGGTCCGAACCTGGCAGTTCTGTGGTTGTGAGCTAGTGAACTTGGTTGATCTAATGAATCTAGAATGACTTGTATGAACTTGAATCCACTTAGTCTCTTGGGAGAGAGCGCATCCCCTTTTATAGATGAAGGGGATGGCCTTACAAGTGAGACAGGGAGAGTTCATATGCTTCTAAGTCTTGTTGCCCACGCCGACAGGTACAGGAGGATGGTAGGCGCCCACAACACTGTTGGATGTTGGTTGTATGTGGAAGGCTACGTCGTCTTGTTTCAGGTATGGCATATGTCGGCACCTACATATACTGTTGATGCTCAGAGGCATGTGAGGAGTTTCACCATGTTCACTTGGTATGGTAAATCCCGACGCCCACAACACTGTCGATGCCCAGAGGCATGTGGGGGCCTTATCGTATGGGAGTTTAACGACGCCCATAATACTGTAGAGGAAAATGTCAGCGCCTACTATACTGTTTGTGTCAGGGCGGTTGCAGAGTATTGTTCCTGTAGGTGGCAGGGGTACGGTCCTTGGTATCATGGTTTGACTTGAGCGCCTTGCTTTGTTTTCGCCGTCCGTTCCCTGGTCCCATCCGAGCGGGTGTCCCCGGTCGGTTGGTCCCAGTTGGCTCTGGTTGCGCCAGTCGGAGAAGAGCAGTAAGCAGGGTCTTTGCATACCCCGGTCGAAGACATGGGGTCGGAGTCGGAGGTAGTGCTTTGCCAGACCTTCCGGTCAGAGAGACCGTTCGGAGGCGCTGGAGACCGAAGTGAACGCTTCGGTCGGAGAGGTGGGCCGGAGTCGACAAGCGGGCGCTGTTCCTCCTCGGCCTGATCTTCCGGTCGGTGACTGGACCGCCCTTCTGGCGAATTGTTTTAGACACTTGGGCCGCTCCATGAGTTGCGCGTTGTCTGCTTGGGCCGAGCCTTTGCAGAGAAGCCAGTCACGAAGGGACCCCGGTTTATGAACCCAACATTATGTTTTGAAGTTTTGCAAATTAAAATTCTTTCACATAATGCCATATTTGAGTCTACGGCTAAGCTATTTAGCTCTAAAATATTTTCTAAAAATCATAAAAAGCTCATATAAATCCATGGGTTTAAATGTAGTACTTTATCATCTAATTTGTAAGCGAATATGCGCAAAGCGAAATCTAGAGTTTCTTAGCAAAGAGCACGCTCAAAATTACATTTGCACGTATTTTTTTGTTCAAAAAACTAGAAAAAAGAATCATCTAAATTCATGGTTTTCAATTAAATATCATGTTATTTATTTCTAGGCATACGTGCTGAATCATTTTAGCATTAAAACACTAATGTTTTAGTAACGACACGTCTGGAACTAAATTTCTAGAAAGTAACCATTTTGATGGCGCTAGAGCTTTTGGTGCGAACCAAAAAAAAAAAAAAACTAGTTGATTCTTACGGCTGAACTATTGGAATATTGGATCCTCTGGAAGCACAAAAAATTACGTCGTGTTCAATGCCAATATGCCGTGCACCATCCACTGGTCCTTTTAATGCTGCTTGCACGAATACATACAGCGCATTTGTGGAAGTTTCGTCTATGGGAGGCTGATCATTTGTATATACGTCTGTGGAAGTTTCCCCTCCGTTTAAGATTTGGCAACAGAGGAGAGGAGCATATCAGAGGACTTGCTGTCAAACAAGGCAGGTCGAGCTTCGGTTGGGTTTGGTTTGGTAGCGCGACTGCGCGACCCTCCGTCCACGTCATCAGCAGCCGGACCCGTCGTCCTGTCCATTTAACTTATAAATCATTTTTTTTTTGACTAATAAACAATATTTTTTCTCTCACGATGACTCAGCGCAGCGGCTGCCTCGTCGACCGCTCCAGTCGACGTCGATTTGGGTGTGGTTGGTCCGGTCGGCCGTCCGTCGTGATCAGCGAGCTAATCGACGACGATGATTTTTTTGGTAGAATCATTCATTCATTTATTTATTTCACCAACTCCCTCTGGAGTCTGTACCTGACGGGCATACCTACCACGCACCCAATGAAAAAGAAAAAAAAATGCGGTAATTTATAGTAATTGCCTTTTTTTCTGTTGGAGTACTCGTAGAGACCAGTGAGAGAAGAGTGGAAGCAAAAGAGGCAGAAAAGAATACATACAGTAGATATGGAGGAGCGTGGGTCCCGCCCACCGAGCTGCCGCTCGCTGTTCTGTAGTGATAGGGACACTGGCCACTGCGCGTGACTGGGGAGGAGGCCTTTGAGCTGCCGCTGCCACTGCCACCCCGTACCCACCTCCACCCCTATTAAATGCCCTCTTTGACCTCACCCGTCGTCTTCTTCGGCCGGTTGGTTTGCTTCCCCTTCCTTCCTCTCTGCTCTGCTCTGGTCTGGCGTCGCGGCGGCCTTGCTGCTGGCGCTGGCGGTGGTTGGAGGCTTGGAGCAACCGAGCAACGGCATCATCAGCTGCTGGCGTCGGCGTCTGGCGAGGCGACCGAAATCAATGGCGGGGAGGTGACGTCTTTTCCCCTCGCTGCACTAGTCCGGCGGCCGCGTCCTCCTCCTCGCGGCTCCGATCCTCCGTCCCCCCTGAGCGGTGCGCGTGCCAGCGACCACCTGCCGTCAGCCGGCCGGAAGGGGGGACAGTACGTCTGCTCTTGCCGGGAGCCGTCCAGCAGGCAAGTTCCCCCACTCTCTTCTTTCCGTTCCATCTTGCTTTGGGAGTTTGCTTGGGGCCATGGTCATCGCCCCCCGGCCCTCTTGTTTTCCACGACCTCGGGGCCAAGGATTAGGACCTGCTGTTCGTGTTTGCGCCCATCGATTTTGTACAATCTTTGGAGTCTTGCTACGAACTAGGGTTAGATTGTGACGCCCTTCAGCTGAGATTGGGATTGGGAGTGATTATTCATTCCATCGGTCGGTCTAAATTCGGAGCACTTTCTTGTTTTGTTTTTCATTCATTCACAGTCCTCGGGGCTTACTACGTCATCCGTCTTGTTCTCCATCGATTTCATTTTTTTTCGAGTCAAAGTTCTACAGCGATTGATTTTGATTCCTCGTTACTTGTTGTGTTAGGCAGGAGGGCTGTTCAACTCCAGTGATTGATTGAATTCCTTCGCGATTGATTTTGATTCATTTCCTCGCTGGCCTAACCGGCAGCAGCTTTTTCGCGAGGTTCTCGGCTTGATTTCCTCCTCCTGCTGAGGACCGGCCGGTGTTTGTGCCTCGGACGGAGCATGCGTCGCGTCCGAGTGTCCTCCCAGCAGGCCCCCGTCCACAAGCTCGGCGACGCCCAGATGAAGCTCACGCCCAGGTTCCGCCTCGCGGCCACCTCCGCGCCGCCGTCGCCGTCGCCGGCCTCAGACCCGGAACAGCAGCAGCAGCAGGAGCCATCCTCGTGGGAGGAGGAGGCGCCGCTGATCCCGGGCCTGCCCGACGACGCCGCGCTCAACTGCCTGCTCCGCCTGCCCGTGTCGGCCCACGACGCGTGCAGGCTGGTGTGCCGCCGCTGGCGCGTTCTCCTCGCCGACAAGGCCCGGTTCTTCGCGCAGCGGAGGCAGCTGGGCCTCCGGACGCCCTGGCTCTTCACGCTGGCGTTCCACCGCTGCACGGGCAAGATCCAGTGGAAGGTGCTGGACCTGGGCCACCTCACCTGGCACGCCATCCCGGCCATGCCGTGCCGCGACAGGGCCTGCCCGCGAGGGTTCGGCTGCGTCGCCATCCCCGGCGACGGCGCGCTCCTTGTCTGCGGCGGCCTCGTCTCCGACATGGACTGTCCGCTGCACCTCGTGCTCAAGTATGACATTTATAAAAACAGGTGGACCGTCATGACACGGATGCTCACTGCCCGGTCCTTCTTCGCCGGCGGCGTGATTGATGGCCGGGTTTATGTCGCTGGAGGGTATAGCGCGGACCAGTTTGAGCTCAATTCAGCTGAGGTTCTTGATCCTGAGAAGGGTGTTTGGCAGCCCATTGCTAGTATGGGGATGAACATGGCGTCGTCCGACTCTGTGGCCATCGGCGGTAGGCTCTATGTCACCGAAGGATGTGCTTGGCCGTTCTTCTCGTCGCCGAGAGGCCAAGTGTATGACCCGAAAGTCGACCGGTGGGAGGCGATGCCGGTTGGAATGCGTGAAGGGTGGACGGGGCTAAGCGTGGTCATTGAGGGGCGCCTGTTTGTGATTTCAGAATATGAGAGGATGAAGGTTAAGGTCTATGATCCGGAGACGGATTCATGGGACTCGGTCAGCGGCCCTCCGATGCCCGAGCGGATTATGAAGCCCTTCTCGGTCAGTTGTCTCGACAGCAGGATCGTCGTCGTTGGACGAGGTCTCCACGTCGTGATTGGTCATGTTCAGAAGGAACCTGCTGACGATCCAGATAGTAGGGGTTCGGGCTACTCCATTCACTGGCAAGATGTGGATGTCCCTAAGGAATTCAGCGATCTGACACCTTCAAGCAGCCAGATTCTGCATGCTTAGCTGCTCGTTGAGCGAGCCATTGGTAATCAGCGGATGTGGATGCCCCTTTGAGCTGCACAATCGCTGTGTTCTGTACAGTAGGATGTTTTCCAGCCAGATCTCTATGTATTAATATTATCTGGAGTTGTTTTAGATGTAAAGAAATAATAAATTGAGGTTCTTCAAATCGGAGAGATAAACTCATCAGACCTTGTTGTAAGTAGATGCTTGTCAGATTCTTGAACAAAACTGTTGCTCTATTTCGCTCTCTGGTCTTTCATTGATCAGAACTGTTGTTGAATGCACCCTGCCAAGTGTTCCTTGCTTTGTTGAACAAGCTGACAGCATAAAGTTTGTAAACTGTTCTTCCTTTGTGCATTGTAAGACTGTGCTTATTGATATGTGCTATATGAAGTACGTACTTGTTCTGTCACTCTGCATGTGCAACAACGCTTTGCATTGCTTTGCTTCCTCACACGAAGTGGCAACAGGTTTCTGAAAACTTTGAGCTTGCAAAATTTCTTTTTGTATGTAGTAGTATCTATTCAGATGCCTTTTAGCCAGATAAAGTTGGATTGTGTATTTGTGTTACTTTCCAAAGCGTCAGTCAGAGAGAGAGGAGGAGCAGAGATTCGATCATCATCATGCTTTTTACTATTTTTTTTCCATGCGAAACAAAATGCTTATCATGTTATCCATACTGACATGACCCCAGATGGAGTTGGAGACGTGGAGTGTAGCCATCCAAGCACCAGAGATAGTACAAAAAACTCCAATCCAGATGGCCGGCCCTCTTGTGGTCCGTGGGGACTGGAGAGCATCAAGTCATACAGAAGAGAACAGGATGCCTTCTTGACTCCTTGAAGGAGTATCTCAACTTGCACGGCAATGATTTACCAATCGCTAGCTTACCACATCATGCTGTAATAAACGATCTTTTCTTCTTTTATTATTTTGCTGATGGAACGGGAACTCAAAAGGTACTACAAATATCTAAATTATAACTTTTTTCAGAAAAAAACAGAAACTCTGCTTTGTATTTCCTCCCTTATAAATTATAAAACATTTTAACCTTTTTAATATATTAGAATTACTTTTACTATTGGACATAGCTATCTAAGTGCATAACAATAACTATGATCAGTAAAGCCAAAACATGTAGTAAACACGACATTGACTGTTCAATGTCTTCTTTTATAGTCTATATCCATCGGCTTCTCTCTCCCAACAAATTCCACGTTGATGTTTTTTTTTTTTTTTTTTTCCCTGTTCGGCTTACCCAGAAGCTTTGTTTGGTTTTTTTTTAATCAAAACTGTGTTTTTTTTTTCTCACAGCAATTCAATTAGAACAGTTCAAGCTGAACGGAACCTTTATGTTCATCCCGTTGAAATTTCGTTGTCCTTGTAGTATGTACTGTACCAAGTTGATGTTGCGTTGATGTTTTTATGCTCATCCCGTCGAAATTTCGTTGTCCTTGTAGTATGTACCATCTTTATCGTAGCTTCGCATCAATCAACAATGGCAGGCTAATCGGCCGGCCGCGTGGATTTGCAGAGGTAAAAGGAAATTCTACCATGGCACACAATGTTTACCGTGCACGGAAGGTTTCATGTGGAACAAATCGAATTTCAGCATATATCCAAAAAAGTTCTAATTTCAGCATGTATCAAAAAAAAATCTAATTTCAGCAAATCCGAGCAGCAGCCAGCCATGGAGGCGCTCTACTTGCTCGCCTCCCTGGCCGCGACCCTCGCCACCTCCGCCTTCCACTCGCTCCTGCTCCTCCTCCGCTACCGGCGCCACGCTGCCCCTGCCGATGGGCACGACGCGGCGGCGCGGCTCTACGAGGGCCGCGTCCGGCACTCGCGCCGGCGCCCGGCGGCGCACGCCTTTGAGTACCCCGCGCGCTACGCCCTCGTCGACCTCGACCGACTGCCGCTCCCGGACCACCTCTCCGCCGACGAAGCCCGCCGCGTCGCCTCCACCTCCGGCCCCGTGTGAGCCCCTCCTCTTCCTCTCCGCTGCTGCTTCTCAGCGAAAGTTTGCCACCATCCTTGCGAAAATAAATCCAACCTGTCGTGCTCTGAAATTGAAGGGAAGCCACATTTTTTCTCTATAGACAGTCTGCAGTTTGTTGTACAGCTGCAAAAGGAGAGCAGTCTCATTATCAAAATCTCTGTTTGACGAAATGGCTCCTGAGCGCTGACTTGCCCCTTGTTCTTCCTCGATGAAGGCACCTCCTGACGATACCCAAGAGCGTGGGATACGAGCAGAACCCGCTGAGCATTTACTACTGCTACGATTCTGCAGGACAGGGACAAGATGGAGAGCTCAGGATGTGCATCGCCGAGGTGAGATCAGTGTGCATATGATTCATCTCCATTGGTTTCTGGCTGATTATTTGCAACTGTCTAATCTCTTGCTATTGGCGTCAGGTCACAAACACTCCCTGGGGAGAGAGGGTGATGTTTACCTTCCAACTGGGCTCTGATCTCATCTCAAAGCCCTTGCATGTTAGCCCCTTTATGGTATGACCTCAGTTAGGAATCAGTATAAGCCAGCTAAAAAAATGTGCCCTTGTTTTTTACTTTTTCAGATTCAGACAATGTGATGTGTTGATTGATGAATCTTGGACACCTTTATTACCAAACCTGATCTAGGGGTAGTCGAAATGTTAGCTTGCTCAATTCACTTCCATCTTTGATCTCATTGCCGAATGCTTTTGCACAATCATTATAATGGATGTTTCTGAATTCTGATGCTTGCTTGTGCGCATTCCCTAGTTAATTTTTGGTAACTTTGTGTACTGTATTCACTTCTGTTGCTTATTCTTAGTGGGTTTCTTTTGGTTGGCATGAGTCATAGGATATGCACAGCAACTGGAGTATTCGCACTGATGCCCCTGGTGATAGACTCTATGTTGTTATATCAGTTCAGCATCAGACACTTGGGGACTATTTCACTGCAGCTTTGGATGCCAAATTGGTTGGACAGACAAGTAATTCTCTGAGGCTGGCAACCTTCTTCTGGCTGATGCCACACAAAGTTACTGCATGGATATACTGGGAGGTAATGGTCCTATACTCCTATGTGTCTGTAACTTTTCTGATTCCATGGTTAAGTTTATGATTGCATTTTTCATAGTGAGCAATAAACCCTATCTGAGGAAAGGTCTATTATTAGCATGCATAAAAAATGAGATAAACTTGGTGGCTATTTTCTTTATTCTTCTTTCCTCTATCTTCGTTTTTTAATATCTGTCATAGCGGTTGAATCAACATATGAGTGAATAATAGTGATTCTTCGCTGAGTTTATGTTTGGTCTACACTCTACAGTAAACCTTGAGTTGTACATGTTGAGAAAGTTTCTAGGATTTGTTTTATGGGCTCCATCATTGTGTTCAAAGCCACTAGGGCTGTGGCCCTAGTCTTGGGTTCAATCATAGCAGGTACCTCTGTCTAGTGCTCCCAGTCTGAAAGCCCACTGAACCATGTGGCCCATCATCAATTCCATCAAGAAACGCACAAGAATGCATGCCTCAGCGGCTCGCTGCATTGCACCTCCTTCTCGCGTTCATCCATGTTCAGCATAAAGGGACGCCGGCACATGGGTGCAGCCAGAACCATGGCTGCACCACCTCATTGGCAGCACTCTTACTGGCCACACCCTGTGTTGCCTGGCTGCTGCTTGCTCCTCATGTTCTCCAAGTTCATGTTCTTGCCTTCTTGATCTTCTACTCCATACCTTTGCTTCCTCATGAGTCGTGACCTCGCCCTTATGGCCGCAACACGGCTTTACCGGCTTAGCAGCCACCATGCCCAAGGAGCAGTAGAAGCAAAATGGACTACCAGAGGCTGCCAGCCAAGTAGGCATCTGGTGTACCCAGTGCAGAGAGCTCCCGCTCTGTGCGGGATCTAGGGAAGGGTGTCAGTGGCAAGCCTTACCCTCGCTTGTGCAATGCAAGGAGACCGCGACTCGAACCCGGGACCTTCCGGTCACAGGCGGTAAGACTCTACCGCTTGCACCAGGCTGGCGATACCGCATATTTTCCAAGCACTCAACAGGAGGTACAAGCCTAGCACATCGATTAGATTTTTTGTCGCACGTTAATCATATGTATGTCAAGTTAAGCATGTAGATCAAGTTCATCCAAATTCTGGAATTTGTCATTTGCTTTTGCTATGTCTTGATATGTGACTTGTATATGTAGTTCTATGTCTCAATATGTGACTTGTATATGTAATCTTGGCGAAATAGTATGTCTGCCACTGTTCAAAGCACTGTATTTGCTTCACTAGTCAGATCAATATCAGTGCATTTATACAAGTTTTTAAGATGAAAATGGTAACTGGTAGTTTTGGACTTTGGATTATGAAATCAGAATAACTGTGGTCCATTAGGGTTCATTCTTACAGAAATAGCACAGCGCGTTGGCAAAGCAAAGTATAATTTTGAGGGGAATTGAACCCTAATGGACCACAGTTATTCTGGTGAGACCACAGTTATAGCTCAAAGACACAAGGTCTTGCACCAGTCACACTGACATCCCACGCATACACTCGTACACTTTGAGGGGAATTGAACTTGGGAAGACTGAATGCATTGCCATGTCCTGGTAGCATTCCAGCATAATTTTATTAGTTTATTACTCCCTCGCCTAGTGTTCTTCAGTCCATTTCTGGTGATAGCCTGCCTATCTTGAGAGCATACGCGATGCACAGAACTGATAAATCTGAAAGTCTACCATATAGGAAGGTTGAAACTATAGCCTAACATGAGCCAGCCATGAAACGGAGACCTTCATTTTAGATACAGAAGCCTGTCAGATTTGCTTAAGAGCACTTTAACAAACAAGGTCTAACTGAGCCTTGAGGTAGCTCCTAGTAGAATTCCTGTTAGTACATACTTGAAAACCATGTCCCATCTGTTCTTTTTGGTTGCCTTGCACACTGCCTCCAATCTTTTCTTTTTGTAAGCAATATTCTTGCAAACTTGTAATCTTTTTAGGTTCTAACCAGCAAACAAACCATAATTTTATTGGCAACTTTAAGCTCTACATGTGCTTTAGTACCTCCTCTCATGGACCCCATTACTGAGAAAGACATGGCCATAATGCAGTTATACTTTGGAATAAGGCTCCAGTGACCATTCTGATTATCCTGAATCCTCATATCAGACCATATCCATTAGACCCAATTTCTGCAAGCTTTTGCATAGGAGGTAGGTGTATCTTTTGCTTTAACAAAGGTTCATAATTTAGTAGATGAGGCATCCCATTTAATCGCGTACTTCAATTCTGTGAACTGCTAATAGTTCTGTACTGGGTATTATACTATAAAAATTTTTCAAGAAGCATCTGTACTAGCAAAAGTTGAAGTGGACAGTGAATATATGGCGTTTCATTTGTTGATATCTCATCACCAACTGATAACTGATGACTGGCAATTGGAACCTGCTTCGGTTGACACATCATCATCAGCATCTCAATTGTGCTTAGAATCAATTCCTGCATAACGTGTAGTACACGCTTGAGCTGCTGATACACATCCATCTCATTTATCAGCCCTGTTTTCTGCCTAATCTTACCAGTGCTCTGCTGCTGTTATCCAGGCCCTCAGACTTTGGCTGAAGAACGTCAAGTTCCTAGACCATCCCAGGTATCTGAACCCGAGTTACAGGGACGAAGCGCTGGAGCGCGATCTCGAGCTCCGTGCCTCTTGCAGCTACCTTCAGAGGCAGAAGGTGAACAACCAGAGAAGCAGAACCACAGAAAAGACGGCTGGAATCACGAACCATGTAGATGGCAAGAGCGATGAGAACATCACGAAGAGGTGGCGCGTTTGGAGGGACGCTCAGTGGCCTTGGTCATGAAAAAAAACTCAGATGTACCATTTGTGTTCATTCAGATACCGTCTGGTGCTCGCTCCCCTGTACGACCAAAGATCATAATTTGATTTGATTGATGCCTTTGCAGACACCACACGTTGACAGTATCGATGATTGTAACATTGTTCACTGTTAAAGTCTTAAAGAAAAAGAGATTACTTGGGACATGTTTTCCTCAGAAGATACATTTTCTTCAGTGTGCGTTGTACCTAGTTTTTGACTAATTGTTCAGCTTCAATGTGTGTTATGGAATGTGCAAGTAGTCCGTGTGTGTATGCTACACGCCTACACCTTCAATGCACATGTGTGCCTGATGGCTGCAAGGTATATATTTATATATTATAAAACGCAGGATACTTAGCAGCCGGTCAGGCAAGCAAAGATCAGATATCTGAACTTGGGGAAGCTTTAAGTCTCATTTCTCTATTATTATATTTTTCCTTTAGAAGATTGCATCACCTGATTCTTTTCCATCCATTATACAACTACCTATGGATTAATTAGTAGTAAACATTTCGTTGGTTCACACGGGCTGCCTAACATCCGACATGTGGCCATCCTCGGAGATATGAATACGATGCTGGATGATGACCGAGCTGTTGCTGCTCGTCTTTTTTTTTAACACAATGGCAAGCTCTGCCTTTCAATTAAGATAGGAAAAGAGAGTTTATGTACAAGCAAGGACACTCCATATGAGGGTTTCAAGCTCTCTGTAGCAGGTATAAGAGGGAAACACACACTCCAAGGGAGAAACAACAACTAAACATAAGCGAGTGCTCTCTTCCTTTGCTCTATGTCTTCCTTTATCCTTACGGCTACTTGTGGCACCGTTTCTATCTCGTTGTTGAAAATTCTCCTATTTTTCTCTTTCCAAATATTCCAAAAGGTATAGATTACTATCCTATTAAGTCGTGTATGTTCAGATTTTGGCACTTTTCTTGCCGCCTCTTCCCACCGTTACCCCGTTCGGCTTATCTAGAAGCCGGAAGCCGGCTTGTTCGGCTTCTTTTTTTTTTCAATTAGAATAGTATTTTCTTTTACAACAATTCAGTTAAAACAGTGTTTTTCAGTCAGTTTTCACCAAAACTTAGCGAGCCGAACGGGGCCATGCCCGGGGCCATGCCCTGATATGGATGGCGTCTGTCTGGAGTCGTTGCTGCTCGTCCTCGAAGGTTTCGTTCGCAATCTTCTGAATACGACAGTCGTGGACTTTGTGGCAGCAGTGCATCACAGCTCAAACCTTGTGAATAAACTGCCCTGTTTGCTTTCCCGATGCCGCTGGATTTCGCAGAGGGATTTCATTCACATGGATTTGCTTGCACGGTTGGGTTTTTGCTGGAAAACCGTTGGAATTAGCACGTTAATTAGAAGACCTGCGTGCTACGCCTGCCCGAGATTAGGGATCGACATGGACCCCACAAGTTGGCGAGGAGTAACTAACTGATGCAACGAACACGTGGCTCCCATGCCTGTGCGGCTGTGCCTCATTTTGCACGTGCCGGCACGAAGCTAGCGTGAGAACAGCGACATGAGTAGTGGCGTGCAGCCATGCCCATCGATGGGCCTGCCTGCATCATTTTCCTTCCGTAAAGTTACATCCAAAGTGCAGTGCAAGCTCTCTTCTCTGAAATTATTAGAATTAGTATATAAATTCTTTTTTAACTCTAGTATAATTGTAGGGATTTTTTTTTCAGATTTAGGCTCTTTGGAATTTTATAGGAATCATATAAAAATTTTACAGAAATCGGTTCATTTTCACAGAAAAAACTTAGGAAACACAAAAATTTTCCACGTTGTAAGGGGGATCTTATTCTTTTTTGTGGAGTTAGACATATTTAATGCGCTATTATATTAGCAGCCCCAACGTGAGATCTCCAGATCATTGAAAAGAAGCATATACACGCACGTGTAGGTGGGCTATTTTACACTGTCTTTATATTATTGTCGCCATTAAAAAAAACTTAGCACTTCCTATATGTAATTTATTTATTAATACCCTTCTAGAATATACGTGTTTTATTTTGTTAATTTTGACGGTTGATATGTATATCACATTATTTTGATTGGTCACAATATAAAATGTACTACGCCTACAATTGCAGTTTCTACCTTTAAAATCTGTCCACAGATATAAGAATTTATGTCACTTATAAGTAGTGTCATCTAAGCTATAATTAATTGTGCCAATAAGAACCTAATTGTCTAATAGTTCAATCAGATCAAAACCTAGGTTAGCCTAATAGCGTGGCATGTAATATATTGCATGATTGCATGAACGTCTTTTTCCTTCCTGTCTGCTCAGTTTACCCTAAAAATTGTTGAGGTGCTCTTTTTTTTACGGAGGCAGTATTATGTAATGTTTTTTTTCCCTTAGCTTACTTTCAAGTAACATATATTATTCTACAACTGATGGCTTATTTGGTAATCGGCCGGTTGGCTGCAGCAGGTCTTTATCTGCTACAAAACACTGCAGCTGAAAGCTAAAAATATGTGTTTAAAAAATGTTGCTTCTTGGAGGAGTTATCCCTCACCTTATCGAAAATGGATTGTCCATTTTGCAATACGCAAATGATATAATCTTATTATTGGTCATAATTTAGAACAAGCTAAAAATATGTGTTGGGAGGTGCTTGGACCTAGAGACCTCCGGCAGAGCAGCCAAAGGTCTTACAGTGACCCAATGCAGTGGAATAAAGTCACAAGGGATAACAATAAAAGTAAGGGAAGGACAGCGTAATTGTTATAAGATTACACAAATCTCACAAAACAAGAAGCATATTCTTATTAGTACATTCTAGGGAAAATTAAGTGATCCTTGCCTACCTTGAATCTACCTTCTCTATGGCACTATGCGTCTATGCCCCATGAGCGTGCCGGTGTCAGTGGGGACGCACACATGACTTGCTTCTCTAGCTCCCATGGGTGGGTCCTGATTCATGTCCAGGGGAGCACCTTCGGGCCTCTCCTCGTGCGCAGACACCTCCACTGGGCGCCAAACCTTCGCAGGTTTTCACCTTCGGTGACCTTCTTAGAGGAAACAAGGAGGGAGATTTGTACCCTCGCCAATCGAATCGGCGAACCACAAAGATATGGAGGGAGGCGATGGCTTCCCGAAGGTACCGGCGCCAACAATATGAAATTGTTGCTTAGTTTTTTTTCTACAATTATCAGGTCTAAAGATTAATTTCCACAAGAGTGAAATTTCTTGTTATGGTGGTGCTAAGCATTACAAGTATGCATATACTCAACTATTTGGTTGTGAAATTAGATCATATCCTTTCCTATATTTAGGAATTCCTATGCACAACCAAAAATTGAGTAACACGGATTGGGATGTAATTAAGGAAAGATTCAAACATAAATTAAGCTAAAAGAAATTGGTTTGGGAGTCAAAAGGTGTTGTTTGCGATTGTAATGAAACAATTAAGCATCTATTTTTTTATTATCATCAGTACTAAGACTATCTATACTATTACTTATATAGCTATTGGGTTAACCCACCTATATCTATAACCCATATGGTTGAGAATTAGTTAACTCACATAGGTAAGAAAATATTGATTTTTGTGGGGGTCACAGCTCTTCTTTGGGCAATCTAGTGTACGTGGATTGGTTTTTTTTTTATAGAAAAAACAATATTTAAGAGAGAGGGAAAATGCATTTGCCCTCTTAGCTCTTGGTGTTCTCTACGAGATTTGGCCTCACAAGGGCAGACGCCTGAACCTCGTTTTGTGCATGTGCTTGATGAGATTTCTGTGAGATTTCAATGGCCGATTATCGGAGCATAATCTTTCACTGCATATAGTTTGTTATTCATGCTTCCTTTTTATATATTGTTGGAACAAATTTGGCCATGTTCGTTTCTCTTATAATCCGTCTTTTTTAGCCGGAACAATATTTTTCTCTTACAACAAATCAGCCAGAACAGTGTTTCGGCTTATTTTTTCAGCGAAGCGAACAGAGCCTTTATATGCATTATCGGAGCTAACACATTTCTATACATTATCAAAGCACATTTCTATACATTATTGTGGGCTGCAAGTGATGCTGCATCACTGATTGCTAAGGATCTCCCGGTGGCCATGCACTTGTAGATATGGATGTGTAATGAATTTTCTATCTAGTTTTGATTGAAACTTTTAATGCCTTTTATGAATAGGTGGCGCCCCTCTTTGACGCAGCTCTAGCATCCCAGTGCCCCCTCCCCACCACCACTACCGAAAACGTTAAATTTGCCGAGTGTTTTTATGTTTGCCGAGTGTATTTTCTCGGGCACTCGGCGAACAAGTCCTTTGCCGAGTGCTGCGTTAAAAACACTCGGAAAAAAAAAACACTCGACAAAGAGAGGGTTTGCCGAGTGTAAAAAAAACACTCGGCAAAGAGGGTGATTTGCTGAGTGTTTTTTTTGCACTTGGCAAAGAAATAAAATATTTTTTCTGAGAAAGAAAAAGAGAAAAAAAAACTTTGCTGAGTGCCCAGATCTAGGACACTCGATAAAAAAATAAAATCTTTTTTCTAAGAAAGAATGGGAGAAAAAAATTAAAAAAAAACTTTGCCGAGTGCCTAGATCTAGGACATTCGGCAAAGAAATAAAATCTTTTTTTTCTGGAAAAGAAGGAGAAAAAAAATAAAAAAACTTTGCCGAGCGTCCAGATCTAGGACGCTCGGCAAAGAAATAAAATCTTTTTTTCTAAGAAATAAAGAGAAAAAAATAAAAAAAAACTTTGCCGAGTGCCTAGATATGGGACACCCGGCAAAGGACAAAAAATCACTTAATAAACCGGCCCAGCGCCCCTCCCGAGCACCCCGCCCTTCTCTTCCCCAGCGCCCCTCCCTCTCTCGGATCTCACGAGTCACGAGGAACCACCGCCACGGGCGTGCTCTGTCTCCTCCCCGGAGCGTCGCCTCGGGCGAGCACGGCCGCCTCGACGGAGCCCCGGCGACGAGCAGCACCAGCTCCGATGGATTCGGCCTCTTCCAGTCGCGCCACCTCCGTCCTCACTGACTACGGCGGCGGTCGAGCGACACTGGCCCCGGCGGATTCGGCCTCCTCTAGTCGCGCCACCTCCATCCTCACTAACACCGGCGGACGTCGAGCGGCACTGGCCCCAGTGGCGCGGCCGCTCCCTACACGGCCGGCGCGGCCCCTCCCTCCTTAAGCGGTCGACGCGGCTCCTCCGATGGCGAGGTCCCGATGGCCCCCTTCGCCTCGATCCGCCCGCTCAGTCAGGCGCAGCTGTGCTGGCCCTCCTCAATGGTATGTGGTGGTGGCGTCCCCTCCCCTTGCAGGAGGTTGGCTGCAGCCATGGACTATGTTCGGCTGGCTGGCTGGCCAGCCAACTCACGAAATCACTGTTCACATTCTGCCAGAACAGTATTTTTCTCTCACAACAATCAGCCGAAACAGTATTTTTCAGTCCTGCCGAACAGGCCCACAGTGCACGTCGATCTCTATCCTTGGACTTTGATTTGATTAGTAACTGTTGCCCTATTGGTGCTCGATGAAATGCTCTGCTGGTGTTCTGTCTTGGATGAATGATTATTGGTTTGCATCTACAGAGGCTGATTTCCTTGCTGTCTGGATAATTATTATTTTTTTAGAAAATAGGTTTGCCGAGTGTATTTTGAAAAACACTCGGCAAACCTTTTTTTTTTTGCCGAGTGTCAAATTTGACACTCAGCAAACCATTTGCCGAGTACGCGATAAAAAACACTCGGCAAATAGCTGTTTGCCGACAATGTAGATGACGTGTGCTATTTGCCGAGTGTTTTTTTGTCTTTGCCGAGTGTGTGTAGCACACGGCAAAGTCATTGTTTCCGGTAGTGCACGGCCGTGGCGGCGCCCCTCCCCACCACTGTTTAGGTCGCGTGGGCCTCGTGTGGGTGCTACTTGCTGCAGGGCCTTGCGTGGGCGCTAGGCAGGTGTTTTTTGAAATGCCAAGGTTTGTTGAAATGCATAGCCCGTCCGCTAGCTGCTAAGTTGATTGAGTGCAATACGTGGGATTCTATGCTTCTTGTGCTAATAAGATTTCTTACAGAGCTCTTCCTTCTTCCTTGCAGGGCTGAACGTGTTATTATGCCATAGGTTTCAATTTTTTTTATGCCAGCCGTGTAATAGATTGTATGCTTCCTGTGACATCCTCCCCAGGTCCGCTTCCGATTTTTATGCTTCTTGAGCCACAGTCTCCATTCCATGGATTTTTATGTTTTGGTTCGATTTAGTTGCAGCCTTGCAGAGGAAGATGGTGTTGTGGCAAATGAAAAGCTAGCAATGCAAGTAAGCATAGTTTCATATGCCTTTTTGTGCCTGTAACATGTTTACTGCTGAGAGATGATTTTTATGTGATTGCTTAACACTTTTGATGTCCTCTGAAGCTAATGTTTTGTGCTTACCCTTGATATAATATGAATGAAATTGAAATCTTTAATTTTTGATTGCATTAATGTAGCTAATATTAGTTTCATTACTATTTTTATGCTTCTCCTTGATATGATGTGCAATTAAATTGAAGTCTTAATTTTTAGTCATGGGGGTTATGTATTCTATACAAGGTGCTTAGTGCTTAAACGCGAAAGTGAGGTTTGCCTCTTCTACGCAACCGTTCCTTCTTGCAGGGCTGAATGTGTTCAGTAGCTGACTTCTAAGCTAATCAGGGAGCCAATCAACATCAGTGGTCTGAACGCTGAACTGAATCTCAATCTCGTGACCTCAGTTCCATTTTTTCCCCTCATGAATAATAGTTTTGTTCCCAAAAAAATATTTTTGCTTTCCTTTGGTTACTATCCTTGCATGCATAATTTTCTATGCATGTAGGAATTTTATGTGATTTGTCATTACTGTTTTTAAGCTTTTCCTTTATACGATGTCAATGAAATTGAAGTCTTATTTTTTTGGTCACGAGGGATATGTATTCTATACATTGTTGAAACAAATTTTTGATTTATATACTTGTAGTACCTGAATGGCCTGTGTTTTTTTAATCAATGTAGTCGATATTAATTTCACCAATAAGTTTGTATGCTTGACAAGTTAGATTTATATGCTATGTTGTTGTGATTTTGCAATAATGTAGCTGACATTAGTTTCATGAATAGATTTTTGCGCATGCTAAAATATGTTTATATGCCTTTGATGCATATGAGCAGCGAGGTAGCCTGGTCCGGAGACGGCGACTGGCTCATGGAGTTGGACGCGCACGGCTTTGCTCTGCTCCGGTGACCTAGAGGTGCTCAACATCCTCACCAATGCGCTCGTCGTCAACCACACGATGGTGGGATGCTGATGCATAGGGTGGTTTCTATGATTTTTTTTTTTGCACAGGAGACTTGGATCTGGATTTTAAATCATGTCTATTGTTCATGGATGTATAGATATAGACTATATGCTTAGGATTTTGAATCAGGTCGTCAACCACTATATGCTTCCTTTTTATGCACTCAAGGTTGCAGGCTTTGTAGGTACATTTGCTCATCCGTGTGTCTATGTGATTTGAATACAAATTGTGAATGTTTGCTGAGATGCCGGCCAATAGTTCTAGAATTTTTTTTATTTCCTTTGGTTACTATGCTTGCATGCATACTTTTCTACGCATGCTCAACTATGTTTTGAGACCTGAATGTTTACGCATGCTCAACTAGTTCTAGAAACATGTTTATATGCCTTTATTGTGATGTAGGATGGTTGAAAGGATGTTTCTGTGCGGCCTCCCCTGCTCCCTTGTTGGCCCCAATACCCTCTGCTATGGTGGCATCGGATCCCCGCTCCACCGACCAGCAGTGCGCGGCCACCACCTTCCCAATCGGCAGTGTGCGGCGAACCTGTCCACGACCAGCAGCACGTGGCCACCCCCTCCACGACTGGTGGCCCGACCTCCCAATGGTGGATCTGCGTGTGGCCTCCACATGACCCCTTCTCCCTCCCACCCGGCGGCGCAACCTCCCCTGCCCTACCTCCCCAATGGGGCTGTTTGCTTTGATTTTGTTTGTTGATTTTTGTGTTCTTGTGCTTGTGTGCATAAGTTTCCATGCATGGCTAAACTGTAACTTACATTGTTGGAGCGGTCATATGTGCACTTCTACACAATTATATACATGGGTGGAGCACTCTTCTATGCATTGTTAGAACACTTCGACATACATTGTTGGTAAATAATTCTATACATTGTTGGAACACAATTCTATACATTGTTGGAACATAAATATCTATGCGGTAAGAAAATTAATTTTTATTCATTTAGCTACTAATTTATATGCAATGTCGGTGCCAAAAACATTTCTGCGCATCTTGATCATTGATGCTATGAATCAAATCGTCCTTCCCTTCATTTTTTTCAAAAATTAATTTTTATTCATCTAACTACTAATTTCTATGTAATGTCGGCGCTAAAAACGTTTCTGCGCATCTTGACCATTGAGGCTATGAATCCAATCGTCCCCCCTTCGTTTTTTTTCAAATTTCAAATCTTGGAGAAGATGAGATCGTCTCCTTGTTTTATGCTCGTGGTCCTGTTCTATGCACTGTTATCATGTTAATTACACACCCCCGTAGTGGAAAGCATGATGTTGGTGGAGGCAATCACAGTTGTGTCTGGTGGAATGTCCATCTCGCGAGAGGTTTGTACGTGGTGACAAAATTAAATTTTATTTATCCAACTACTAATTTCTATGTTGGTGCAGGTAATTATGGTTGTGTCAGGTGGAATGTCTATCTCGCGGAGATGTTTTTACGCGGTAACAAAATTAGTTTTTATTCATCCAACCACTAATTTCTAAGCAACGTCGGCGCCAAAAACTTTTCTGCGCATCTTGACCGGTGATTCTATGCATCCAATCAGCCATCACGTGCCATGATTCAAATTTCAAATTTTGAAAAACATGAGGTCGTCTTCATGTTTCTGTGCTCTCGTTCACAAGATCTATGCGTACACGGATGCATAAAATTCTATCTCATAATGCGCAAAATTATGAATTTTTTTTTTCAAAAATATATTCACAATGGATCTTAAATCGTGCACAAAAATATGAGGAGTTCAATGGTGAAAACTATTTCTAAATCGGATGCTTCGTTGAATAATTATAATAAAAAATGGAAGGGATGGGATTGGATTGCATGCATGCATGCATGTGTCAGCCTTGTCAGGCTGTGTCTGGTGGAACGTTTAGCTCGTGGAGATGTTTTTTATGTGATAACGAATTAATTTTCATTTATCCAACTACTAAATTTTATGCATCATCGCGACCAAAACCTTTCTGCGTAGTTTAATCTGGAATTTTATGCATCCGATCAGCTGGGTCTACAGGGATCCCCACCTGCGCGCACGTCAGCTGGACGGACCTGGACGGTTGGACTGGGTGGGGGTGCTAGCTGGGGCTCTCCATTAGCTATTGAAAGCCCCGGGCTCTCTCTTTCTCCCTCTCTCTCTCTCTCTCTCTCTCTCTCTCTATATATATATATATATATATATATATATATATATATATATATATATATATATATATGATCAAAGAAAACCATTGCTTTCCGACACGTACTACTAACTATTAAAGCAGTACAAAAGGTAAATATAAATCTTGAGATGAGATCTGCATGATTCGTACGTACGTATGCCTTACATTCATGATTTCACGCATTGAAATGAGGACGCATATGAATTGCACATGTTTGTAATTTACTTTATTTCTTCTCAGGCAGACAAAACCAAGAAAAATCCCAATCTGGTACAGTTAACTTATTGCACGGTTCTATTCTCTCTTTTTTTTAACCTAACTGATGAAAATTGAAGTATTGCACTTCGAAGCGAGTGTCACAAATAAAACTTCGTTTCCAAAACATTCAAATATTTGAAGCTTATATATACGCACACGTGCATGTATTAAAGCATTGGATCAGAGCACGGAGCATAAAGACGAAAGTAGGACTGTCAAAATATTCGCCACTTTTACAAAACTATCAATTGTCGGCGTATTTTTTTATTTCATTTTCGCTATTCAATAACCTTGCCTGTGTTCTGCGGTCTTTGTAAAAGGTTGTCTGATTCTGACTGGGATAAAGATTACACTCACTGTTACAAAACACTTCTAGATTTTTGTGTGTCCACTCTCTCCTTTATTCACATTCACTACTATGCGTACCATATGAGCACTTCTAAAAGACTAAGATTAAGTCAATATATTTCAACATTGATAAACTCACCACAGAGACGATGACATCGTCTCGTTGATAAAAATGCATGACACCAGTGTTATATCTTGTGTGATCACTTCAAAAGAAATATATTAGCAAATTGAACGTAACTTAGCTGATTGAGTATTTTTGTGGTGTAATCTGCACATCTGGACTCAAGTACTCGACTTGACGTGGGTGCTCGTATATTTTTTTTTTTAGAATTAATGACATTGTTCTTTCAGTTGTGATGACGTACATACCCGTCGGCAACGAAATGCATGTGATGACTTTGTCAATCTCGATATATGCTAGCTTAATCTTTCAGAAGTGGTTATAGATGAAAGATCCTATCGACAACAAAGTGCATGTGGTGACAATGTCAATGTTGATGTCGATAGAATATGCTCGGCAGTCCACCGTGGGGTATCCCACGATGGTAGATTTGTCGGTGGGGGTGCACGTAATCAGGAACCAGATGGTGACACAAGACGTAGAGACAGTGATTTAGACAGGTTCGGGCCGTCTGATCGACGTAATACCCTACGTCCTGTGTCTTTGGTATATTGTATTGATCTGGACGACCAAGTAGCTTGATGTAGCCTCTCCGCTAGGGGGCCCCTACCTCTCCTTATATAGTCTGGAGAGACAGGGTTACAAGTAAAGTATTCTATTTGGTACTATACAATGTCTTGCGCTGCACGCCGAGCAGCGCTGTGCACGCCTTGATCTTGTGGGCCGGGTCACCTCCGATGGTACGGCCCATGTCTTGGGGGCCATACCCCCACAGTTGAGATATGTTAGCTCAGTCTTTCGATAATGCTCATGGGGAAAGACGTGTGTGTGTTCATAGGGGTGAGTGTGCATGCATGAATGAGGATGTGTGTGTACCAAGGGAAGAGCTATGTATAGTACCAAGGGAAGAGCTATGTATACACCTGTGGGTGCAGGTGCGCCTATGACAAAATGAAAAAAAAAACAGTGATTATGAAAAAAATTCACCATCTATACACCTCACGGTAAAAACTTATGTACCCACAAGGTAATTGCATGTTTGGTTGGAGGCCTTGCAGACAAGGAGATCCTGACCCCAGAGGACGCATATCACTCATCATTGGCCATCTTGGTTGCAAACAAAATAGAGCAAATGCTCGAAGAAGATGAAAGGAGATTGGGAAAGGTGTTGTGGACGATTGCCTTGTTGAGCGCGGCCGTGACCACTAGCCGGCGAAAAACAGTAGCAGCCAAGAGAACTGCTTGAGGCCGGGTGGAAGTTTCCTTTTTTAGAAAGACACTCAAGAGAGTGTCTCACATCTGATATACCATGTAAAACAATAGCTTGTACAAAATGACAACTCAACACAAAATAACCTCTAAAAATAAAAGTACATTAAAGACTAAAATGGTCATCTTCTTCCTTTGATCGTCTATTTGTATGTCGAAGATTGAAGAACGCACTGAAAAATAGCAAAGGAAAGGGGCACCTGCAAACACCCTCGCCATACAAGGCTTTGAAGACTGCAAAATCCACCCGCCACTGACAATGAGATCTAGTACCCTCCAAGGAACATTGGCTTACAATCTTTCACCATTAGGACAAAGTATTGGAGATGTCATACCTTGCAATGGAACAAACCAAAAGAAGAGATCGAAATCGCCGTAAAGAAAGCCATTTGTCCGCTTCCCTTGATAAACACACCAACTGCCACCACAACTGCCCATTAAGATCTGAAGTGAACCAACAGATCTTGACAAACCAACTCTCACTGGGCCTTCGTCAACGACGGATCGAACGTTGACAAGGTAGAAAGAGGCTGAAGAGACCCTATTCTAGTATGTCATCGTCGCCACCCCTAGTCGATGACGCCAGAAACCAAACTCTAGAAGATCGAGCATCACTCCTCTGGTCTCTGGTGAAATCGCGGGATAGGAGAGAGGAGGGGGAGGGGGCGACCGAGGCGATACTACCGGGAAGGGCGGCAGCAACGGCGGTTGTTTTTCTGGCACGACCGATCTGAGAAGACAACTCGGCTCCTATTGAGGGTGGAACTTTCGACAATAGCGGAGGTCGAAAAAAATGTTTTTTTATCAGCCTTGCCTACTATTTGGGACTACTAGTCCATCAACCCGTGCTCTAGTCGGGCTAAATTTTTAGAAGATATAAATATTAGGTACTATTTAATAATCCCTTCATTCCAAACTATAATACATTTTGTTTTTTCTAGATATATTGTTTTTACTATATATCTAAACAATAAATCTACATGTATAGCAAAAGCTATGTATTTAGAAAACTTAAAACGTCTTACAATTTGTTATGGAGGGAGTACCATCCGACTAATCAATAATTATTTGTATTAAATTGTATATTTTCTCTTTGCTTATTTTATAACATAGTAGATATAATAGATACTTTGTAGTTTATATCTAGTTACCATAAACTTATTAATTACTATTTTTTCAAGGAACAAATCAATATATTTTGTTATTCATATTCATTTATTTTTGCATGGCACCTCTATATATTTTAAATATGTAGTTACTTTAAAACCTTACCATTAATCTTGGTGGCTCTTATTTGCATCATGTATCTTATGAAGTCATGAATGTAAATTTTACTTTTTCAAGTTCTATTCTTATCGACTCATAGGGATTTTTTCTCTCCTCAAGTTAAGTTGAAACTCTTATGCAGCACTTTTTAAAAAGATTTTAGGTCATGGAGTATGTTCTTAGGTGCTACAATGGCATCAGCCATTATTAGAAACATGCACCATATCTCTTAAGTCATGGAGCTTGAAGTGAGATCTTGGACAGGGTAGCACTGCTAACCTCAAGAGAATTTTAATACTTAAACCTTATAATGATCGACTTTTTACTCTAAAGTATTCTTAAAGGCCTAGAAAAATATGGCCATAGGTGGTCTCGCACACTTTTCAAGATGATTGAATTTTACTATCAAGTATATTTGCAGTTATACTTATATTATCACTATGGATATATCAAATGTTTTAGTTAAAATACATAAATATATCTAAAGTAACAATCTATATATATAAATTATGTTATGGTTACTAAATGGTTTTAAATAATTTGTTACTATCATTAGTATATCAGTTATCAAGAAAATAGTTTTTATGTGATGAAACATAACATATGTATTTTATTGCTCATGCCTGTTGGCGTGACACATATATTTACTTTAATCAAATTTTACTATATAAATATTGATAGAGGTGGGGTAATGTGCAAACACATACATGCTCTATTCGTTATCTAAACAATTTTTTTTTGTAATTGGAGATGTTGATAATTTTGATACATACTTGAGGGGGTGTTTAATTTTTGTAATACTGAGATGAAAATTGAGTTATGTAAATTAAATAAGAGGACGTCAGTACTTAAATGCAAATTTAGGTCTACATTAGATCATGTTTCTTAATGACATATGTTTGTAATATAAATTAGAGAAATGAGTTGGTCTATATTGTTTTAGACAATAGAAGAAATGGATAATTATTTAGAAAACATAATAGATCCGATAGCTATTATTATTATCGATGGTGACTAGGCCAAACCTAATTGATGGTAAAATATTTATGATTTTTATAAGAATTTATATGATCTATCTTTTGTTTCCAATCAAATCTTGTGGGGATTAACATGCAGGCTCCGGTGGGGACCTGTAGTTAGAATTTATAGTATTTATATTTTTCTAGTGTTATATGTATTTAGTTAAAATCTAGTCTGTAGATATATAAACTCTTGATACAACCCTTTTTTATTTTTTTAAATCTATACTTTATCTTTTAAATTTTAATCAAATTGTTGTATTTTTCACATGTTAATTAGATATTCTACCATTCTTTATCTTTTATTCAAAAATTGGTTTTATTACAAAGAGTTTATATCCTAGTAGTATTGTTTCCACATAAGTGGAAATTCGGCTTGCATCCCGACACTAAACATGTTGAATTTGTTATATCATAAAATTATATGTGCGTAGTATTATTTTTATATCATAGATTGCACAAAATTAATAGTATTGATATAACATAATGTTTAAGTAAAAATGTATAAACTTACTTCAAATAATAACTTATAAAATTTATTATCATGGAGTATTATCTTTCATAACGACAAAGTTAGGTAATTTAAACGCAAATGTTAGGGTGTTATTTTAAATTACGTTTCATAATGGCCAATGTGGGTAATTTAAATGCAAATTTAAAGGGTTATTTTGAATTGTTTTCATAATAGCATATGTGGGTAATTTATATATAAATATAGGGGGTTATTTGAATTATCTTTTATAATGGCAGAGGTGGATAATTTACATGCAAAATTAGGGGGTTACTTTATGTATTTTTCATAATGGCATTGGTGGGTAATTCTTTAATAAACTACTATAGATCCAATGGCTAATATATGTGATGATGATTAGACTCTACTAAATCAAAGGCCGGATGTTCCTGATTATTGTGAGAATTTCTAGAATTTATCTTTTTTCCTAATGCATGTGGTGAGAATTAACGTAGTAGTACCTCCGTTGGGGCCTCTAATTAGTAATAAGTAAGATTTTAACTATAGAAATCCATATTGTTGAGCAGAGTAAGTGTACTATTGACATAGACAAATACGTACATGCTAATAAACGTTAAGAAGTCTGACTTAATCTTTTCTTCCATGTTGTTTCCTGACCTAATCAATGCCAACGTGCCAATTCACTAATGCACATGCGTGCCTACCTTTTTCTCTCTAGATTCACCAGCATGGGCAACTTGCATTGGCAGTTGAAAGGACTATAAAGGGATCACATTATTCTGTCATCAAGAAAACGATTGCACAGCTATTTTGACACGTACGTACTACTAAATATATTATGTACTATTCGCTGTAGTACAAAAAAAAGGGGAGCAAACAAATATCTCGAGACATCTGCAGAGATTCGAAGAACGCCCATATCAAGTATAAATTTGGTTTTAGTACTTGGAATGAGTCGGTGATTTCCCCGAGCTGAATTATATACGAGCACGCACATGCATGCGTGTTTCTTCTCAGGTCGATAAAATCCGAGAAATCTCAAAACTAAGTGACTTGCTCAGTTTTAAAAATAAATCCACTTTTAGAGCTGTTCTAAGTCAAATCATTTTTAAATTTAATTAAATTTATAGACATTAATTAGTGTTCTTAGATACACAATAAAATATATTTATAATCTAATTATATTTGTGGCATAAAATATTGTCATATGTTATTATCAAGTTGACCAAACTGAAAACAGTTTGACTTATCAGCAGTATACTAGCTCAGATGATTGAGTTTCTTGTGGTGTAACCTGCTCACTCACCTTTAAGTTCTCGACTTGATATGGGTGCTCCTATTTACCTGGATTTATTCTAGGATTTAACACCGCTACAAGGGTCAGCGCCCTAGTCTCACAAAAAATATTTTTTAAAAATCAGATTTCAATAAACTTGTCGGAAAGCGATATATATAGGGAGCTCCTTCCATCTTCGAACTTTTTGGAGTATATACAAACTTTGCTTGCCCCTTTGAAGAACGAGAACGATCGATCGCCCGGCCTTCCATGCATTTTCGTAGCGTGTGATGCAGAGCCCTGCAAGTGACACGTACGGCCATGTGATACATACATTTGCATCCGTGCGCACGTACGAGAATGCTTACTATTTATTACCAGTACTCCGTACACCTTTGTCTACAAATTTTGGTGGTTTTCCGGCGCCGCCACCGTCATGCACTCCTACAGTATTATCATTATTCTGTGTATAAACAATTGGTTCGTTCGTTGCACGCATGATGCATGCACGATTCCAAGTGTTTTGTTTTTCCAACAATGCATCGATTTCTCAACCTGTCGCTGTAAGATGCATGGTACAGTGAAATTTGCCTAGTTCGACGGTATATTTTGGTTTTCTATTTATCTTGTGTATTCTTCACGCTGGTATATACAAGTCCTCACTATATTTTAAATTATAAGTCGTTCTAGAAAGGTACCTAACTTATATCTAGATATATAACAAAGGGTACGTAGCTAAAAAAAAATCAACACGACTTACAATTTAGGGGGGAGGGGGGAGTAATTTACAATCTAAAACAGGAAGTAGTAGGGGGTGTTTGGATTCTTGAGCTAAAGTTTAGCCCTTGTCACATTAAATATACTCGGATGCTAATTAGGAGGATTAAACATGAGCTAATTATAAAACTAATTGTAGAAGACATGGTTAATTCGCGAGATGAATCTATTAAGTCTAATTAATCCATAATTGGCACACGCTTACTATAGCATCATATTGTCAAATCATGGGCTAATTAGTCTTAACAGGTTCGTCTCGCGAATTAGCTCTCGTTTATGTAATTAGTTTTATAATTAACTTATGTTTAATACTTCTAATTAGCATCAAACATCCGATATGACATGACTAAACTTTAGCCCCATTAGATCAAAAAGGCCTACGTGTAGTACGTGTTTAATCATTATATTATATTAAACTGATTTTACCGTCATTGGAGGACGGAGAAGCACCAAGATGTGGTACTCCCTGAACGCATGATGTTAGGCTGGAGAAATTAGTGTAGAATTTGCAATAGCTTGGGGAGCACCGAGATTTGGCACTTAAGGTATATTGTCATTCATTTTCATTTTGGTACCTAGCTAGATAGGTATCAAATCCAAGTATACCAATTTGGGCACTCCTTTATCCTCTCCGATCTTAAAATATGCCTCAATTTATTGTCCGACATATCTTGAGCTTCAGACCCCGGTGAGCAGCTCATTAATCTCCAAGACAACAACTGCGGCTATACGACAAAGTTCTGCTGGTCCTAGGCATTTGACAACAGAGCGAGCCAAAGCTTTGCATACCATGCATGCACCTCAACTCTCAACTCGATCTGTTGAGATTTTAAACGAAGTTGTCGGTGCATCAAACTCGATTCGTATCTATTTGTTTCAACTTATTAATTGTCTAATGGAGGGCAGCTTTGCTTTCAACATTAAATATGAGTTAATTCACTTTCAATCTTCGTGGTGGACTTGCGATCTTTAAATTGGTTTTATTTATCACTCAATTGACATGTCATGGGGCCTGTTTGGATCCATCAATTAAACTTTAGCTGGCTAAATTTAGCTGCTAGGGATCCAATAATAGCCCAGCTAAAGTTTAGCTGAGTTTAGCTGCTTCAACCAAGTTAAACTCAGCTAAAATTCAGCTGAGTCTATTAGCTAGAGGATCCAAACACCCTAGCAAAATTTAGTTGGCAGAATTTTTAGCTACCTAAATGGCATGTTTGGATCCACCTATAACTAAAGTTTAGCTAGCTAAAATTTCAAAGAAAAACTTTAACCACTTAATATGAGTAGCTCAGTATGGAGTGTAGTTGCGGCTATTTAGGATGTGTATGGTAGGGACCAGATTCTCGTAGAAATATTTTGGATCCAAGTTCTCTCAAAAAAAACTTTTCTAGTGATAATCAGAATCACTTCATGAAATCGTTTGACTGGTAGTCTGGATTTTGATTTAAAAATCATATAAATAAAAAATATTCAAAAGAATTTAGAACTTTGTGGGTCACTCCTGGCCTCTCACCCTTGCTCGAGCACGCAGGGAGAGGCTGAGGGTTTCCTGCAGTAATTGGAGTAGGATATCTGGCATAGGGAAGCGAAGGTAGAGGGGTCATGAAAATGCGGATCATGTGTCCATTAATTTATCAAAAAAGATCCTGCTGTCTTATATGAGCCACCCGAGTATTTATAGGTCACACTCGTGTGCATGGTGAAATTACAGTAGGGCAAGGCCCCAAAAGGAAAAACATAACGTAGTGAGGAAGGGTACGGTTGTAA
Organism: Miscanthus floridulus; assembly: GCF_019320115.1. Lineage (NCBI taxonomy): Eukaryota > Viridiplantae > Streptophyta > Magnoliopsida > Poales > Poaceae > Miscanthus > Miscanthus floridulus. The sequence continues at coordinate 22,364,068 of NC_089582.1, read as the reverse complement.
TCTTCATCCTCTGGCCACTAACTCCCCAGGCCCGCCTCTCTGGTCAGGGGCGTCTCCTCTATCGGCAAGGTCCCCCTCCTCGGCGGGCGCCAGACCTCCGCGTACTCACGGCGAGGGTCCGCTCGTCGTCGTCGTCGAGGCTCCCCTCTCCCCCGCTCCATGGGTACGGTGGACCTCGAGGTACCTGCCCAAGCATGAAGACACAACTCGACAATTGGAACATACCCTCGTCGGCGAGGGTCAATGCCCGTCATGAGGGAGTTAGTTGAGACAGCATTGAGTTGAAGGCCAAGGAAGAAGCTGGGCCGGGGGAGACTCCCCCCAATAGCAGCCCCTCGAGGGTTGGGCCCAGCGTGATGGGTCAGAGCAATGTAACAACTAAGGGAGGGAAGTGAGCGAAGGTATGCAGCTCATGGCCTGGTCCAGCGACGCCCCTGTTGATCTCGACTAATGTTGGGCTCTAGTTTTGGGCCTGTTGTGGTGCTTGATGGGATTCGTAATTGTAGGAGGTAGCTTGTGTTTTCTTCGGGATCAGTGCCTCTCACTGTTGCTGATTTTTCGGGATATGTGTCTCTTATCTTTCTTAGGTGCGGGCGGCTGCCGGCTATAAATAGCCGCGGTGGTTTTAGGGGTTTTCTTTACTACGCCTTTGGTTTGCTGTCGTTCTGCTGCTGCTGAGATTACTGGCCGAGGGTTGAGTTCTTCAGTACAAGAAATAAGGCTTTACATGACGGTTTACTAGTGACATTCTAAGAAAGCATCCTAGAATTCTATTGTTTGTGACGGTTCATCAGTGAGGTGATACATCTATGACGACTGGTATAGCTATCGTCACGGATGGACATCATAGATCATATTCCCCTGTAAATGATGCAAGATCCAAAGCATTGGATATCTAGCCCAAGACACAATACCTCTCGCATAAATAAGTAGAACCAAAAACCTAAATTATTCATAAATAAAATATTAAAAGGTTTCAAAATATTTTGAATGTGGTGTTTCCCAACAAGTAAAAAAATAGATGCACGCATATTATTCTGGCTGTTTCATAGAAATAATAATAATTAAATAAAAAATAAAACAAGAAAAAATGGAAAATCAACCCAGCACCCATCTTGTTAAAAAAGAAAAAATATCACACACACCAACAAAAAAAATGGAAAATCAACCTAGCTTGCGAGGCTTGTTTGTTGTGTGAGGGTTTTTCGTTTTGCGAGGCTCTTTGCTCTGCTGGCTTCTTTTGACTCATCGTGCTCGCTAAGGTACGTTGATTATTGTATGTTAGTAGAATTCCCTTTTGTGCGAGGGTTTGTGTTTGTTTACTGGTTTTCTGGATGTTGTGTTGTTGCAGCTCGATGGCTCGCACAAAGCAGACGGCGAAGGTGGTTGAGGGGGCAGACGTTGCCGACTCTAGGTTGGATGCTGCTATGAGCTTTGAGTTTGGGCTCTCACGAATGCCTGCGCTGCTGCTGTGGATGCGCTTAGGGATTTGTCGCGCCATCAGTGCACGCGTGACTTGGTTGAGGAGTTTGTTTGTGAAAAGGTTCTTCCTTTGAAGGCTAATCAGACCTGGTTCGCTGTTAGGGATGATGAGAAGTATCATGCGCGGGGCCTACGGGGGCTCGAAGTCAATGTTAGGCAAGCTTGGTCGAAGGTGATCCAGAAGTGTAAGACCCCCGTGGAGGGAGTGAAAGCTGTGTACCAGAGGGTTGCTGAGACCGTCAAGGATCTCATTGGTGCTCTTGGGACCCTAGAGAATAAATTGATAAAGATTGCATTGGCCGATTGGCCTCGGGTTAACCGGTGCTTCGATCTGCTTGGATTAACGTACCCCGACTGGCCAGTGGTTGATTTGAAGGATGCCAAGGGTGCCAAGAATAGGAAGAGGGCCGAGTTTGGAGGGAAGGGAATCGGCACATTGAAGCGAGGCAGGCGCGGACGAGGGCGCTCGGGTCGGTTGAAGGTTGATAGGACTGTTGTTGCGAAGGTTCCTGCATCAACTGTTGCTCCTCCTGTTGGTTCATCGAAGCCCGGGACTGCGGTGTCAGCAGCGCCATAGGCCAGTGTTGTTGGGGTTTCTCTTCCTGCTCGCAAGATGCCGAGCCTCGCTAGCATTCCTATTCTGCATGATATTTCATCTGATGATGAGGAGGAGGAGGAGGAGAAGGGTGATAGCGACGGTTCTGAGGATGTGAAGGTGGACGGGTCAAGCTCTTCTAGTGACAGTAGTGATTCTAGCGCAGGTGATGATGACGATGATGATGATCGAGATGAGTCGGATGATCCTTGGCGTGATGAGTCCGAGGAGCTCGGTTTGCAGGGCGGCGGAGCTGTTGGTGAGAGGGAGGTTGAGCCTCGCCCGGCTAAGACTGAATTGATGTCTAGGCGTCGCCGAGTGCATATCATGCGCGAGGGGCACGCGGTAGGTATTGATGAGGATGAGCCTGGTGCTAGTTCGGGGAAGCATGCTCTTGGCGATGCCAGCTGTAGCGGCTTATGGTGCTTTGCTGTCAAATGCGGAGCTGATGAACCGAGGATTGACCTTTACACCAGGCTGCACCTCCGCGGGTGTCATCTTGTTGGGAGTGATGAGGAGCGTCGATTCCTAGCGGGGACGTACCGCCGGATTTGCATGCCTAAAGCGGAGTTCATGCTGTCCAACGAGTCAGTGGATGATTTGATGATGGATTTGAAGGTGGCTGGCATTAGGGCCATTATGCTGGCACGAGCTGCTCATCTTTGCCATGGGCATGTTGAGACCAATTTGCAGGAGAAGGTTGCCAGTCTTGAGAAGGCGAAGGCTGAGCTCGAAACTATGAAAAAGGAGCTTATGGGGCAGGTGGAGTCATTTTAGGCCTCGATTGAGAAAAACAAAGCCTTGGTTGTAGATGCAGAGGCATGCACGAGTCGTAACATTGATCTTTGTGCGGAGCTGAAAAGGAAAGATGATGAACTGAAGAGGGCTGATGAGGCTCGTCCGGAAGCTATGAGGTTAGCGGAGGTGAGGGCCAAGGAGCTTGAGGGTTCAAGGGTTGCTTTGCTGTCTTGTATGGAGGAGGTGAAGGCTGCTATTGACGCTGCTTTTGTCAAGGGTGGTGCCGGGTCGAGCGAGGCTCTGCCAGAAGCTGATCCAGTCACATTTTCAGAATGGCTTCGAGCAAAGGTTGGGCAATTTGAGAAATTGCTTGACAACATTTCGGATCTCGGTGCTTATGGTGCCGCCCTCGGCGTCGCTCGAACTTTTCAAGCGGCCGGCTGTGATCATCTGAAGAAGATTGGTCGGGTTTCTCATAAGTTTCCTAGTGTGGACGATGTGCGTGAGGCTACTGGAGATCCTCAATGCAAAAATGTGGTTGTGCGGTTCCTAAAAAGGTTTTGGACGCAGGCCGAAGGTTGGGCTCTTTCTTTTGATGTGGCCACTGCTGGCACCCATGAGGTACTTTTTAGATTTTAGTCTTTTTATTTTTCCTGCCTGCCTTTGTTTTGTTCTTTATTGTTTTGTCAGTTGTCATAGCCTTGGGATGGGTCGACCTCTACGACTGGGACCTCCTCGATCGGTACAAGAGTTGGTGCTGAGGCATCCAAGAGCGGGGCCGAGCTCGGAGCTGGCCATGAGGGTGTCGAAGCGGGCCATGCCGCCATCAAAGGACGGGAAGCTGAGGATGCGACTGACAGTGATACTATGGATGTTGATCAACCGGGACAGGATTGACGTGTGTGTGCGTCGTAGTTTAGGGTGGTGGTACTTTTGAGAAATGGTTTTGTTGACCCCTGTGAGGGTTGTAATGGATGAATGCTTGACTATTGCCTTCATTGTGCAGGTTCCTACAGGGCCTGTGTGTGAAGTGTTGGATATTATGCCCCTAATGATGAATCATCAGGATACATTTATTTCAAGCATGTCCTAGGCGCGTGCTAAATCTAAGTTTCTATCTTTGTCTTTTGATCGTTTTTGGTGGGTGAAGGTGGCTTATATGATACAAAGAACCAAGAAGCGAGCAGGTTTTGGCAGAATGCGGATCTTACTGATCATGAGGTTGAGCATATGCTTTTCGGTTTAGGTTCTAATTCTGGGGTGTTGGATGATGTGGAAGATGAAGATGCTATAGATTTTAATTTTGGGCGAGGGCGGTTGAGTTTGGATGATGGGGGTGGGTTGAAACTGCCGAAGCCAGAGCCATTGGAACTTGACTAATGTGACCATCACCATATGTATCACGCGAGGGTTTTGGAGGGCAATTTGCCCTTGGTTCCGGTGGCGCCCGTTCTTTGGGGACCACTCATGGAGAGCGTGGTGTTGGAGGAAGGCGGGGGTCTACCGGTGATAGTGGATGATGTGGAAGAGTTTGTGAAGGATATAGCGGGTGAACTTGTGGACAGTGTTCTTCAAGACGTGGTCATGGAGGTGGCGAAGAAGGTTGCTTGTGAAGTTTGCTTTGAGGAGGACGCTCTTGATGTTTGGGAGTTTCGGCGCCGGGGGTCGGCTTAATGGTGGTTTCATGGAGGTTGAAATGTTGTTGTTATTGCTATGTGCCCTTTCGAGGGTTCTTATTGTTGTAAGCATTACTTGGTATTGGTACTATTTGTTTAAATGTAGAGGCTGTGATGCGATTTTACTAGTGGTCCATGTTTCATGTTTTATTTTGTGGTATTTTCGTCTGTTAGGGTGTTGTTTGTCGTTGTGCTTCCCTTTGATTTTTGGTGGGCTCGTGTATTTTGTGCTTTAGAATTTCAACGCGCAGCGACGCCCCCTTTCTTATTAGGCAAGGCTTGCTTGTTTTGCGCTTTTGATTTTAATGCACAACGATGCCTCCTTTCCTTTTAGGCGGGGCTCACATTTTTGCTGTTGGAACTTGGCGTGTAGCGACGCCCCCTTTCTTTTTAGGCGAGGCTCGCTTGTTTTGCGCTTTTGATTTTAATGCGTAGCGATGGCCCCTTTCTTTTAGGCGAGGCTCACTTTTTTGTGGTTGGAACTTGGCGCGCAGCGATGTCCCCCTTTCTTTTAGGCGAGGCTTGCTTGTTTTGCGCTTTTGATTTTAATGCGCAGCGACGCCCCCTTTCCTTTTAGGCGAGGCTCGCTTATTGTTTTTGCTAATAGTTTGTATTTGGAGTGAAAATGGCAGAAGTGACACGGTGCGGGGTCTTGAGACTAGGTATTGTTTATATTGACGGAGGTTATAGAGCTCAATTGGCGGAGGTTACATGTATATGCTGTCTTTAACTACGTCGAGTTATCGTTGCTGCAGCTTGACCTTCGTAGGTGTTAGTGGAATATGATGTGCGCTGCTTGGCTCCGTTTGCCGATCGATGATGAACCTTGGTGCGCTCTAGGGAGTTTCTTTCTAGGCTAGCGAAGGAGGTCCCTGTTGAAGCTATCTTGGTAGGTAGCTAAGGTCACAAGTATCCTTCTTGTGGAGCTTCGACCAGGCGAGGATTTGCCCTTACTTGAGCTTGATCTCCGAGAACACCTTCATGTTCTGGTTCCTATCGAAGCTTTGTTGGCATGCAGCTGATTGCCCACTTGCAGTAGCTGGGGATTGAAACCCCTCCTCCTGATCTCTGCATGGCTGGCGCCGAAGCTCTTGTCGACATTTCCTCTGACTGACCCTCGCTAGGGTGTTGTTAGAAATGTGTGAGCTCCGAGGCTCGGACCGCTCGGTGAAGATATCGGCTAGCGCTGACTAGCTTCTAGTAGGAGGTGTTGACGCTCCCTTTGTGTTGGGGCTTAAGATCGGCGGTGAGGGAGCACTCAGGGGGATGTTACGTTTTTTCTTGTAGTATCCCCCGAGTGCTCTTGGTTTTGGGACTGCTTTGAGAAGGTTCATGGATTAGATTGGTTCAGCTATCCCTATCTTTATGTTTGTTCTTGTGGTATCCTCGTTGACTTGGTCGAGGGTTGGGTCTAGAGGGATTTTTGGCAAGGCTTTTCTTTTGCGGGGGTTTGTTGTTTTGCGAGGCATTTGGCCAGTACGTGGGTTGATGGTGTTGGCTATTGCTAATGGTTCCTGATTGTCATTTGGGGTGGGTTGGGGTGTTATTTATAGGGTGGTTCGGTGGTGGTAGGGGGTGCCTTAAATGCTTGGCTGAGTGGATGGTTTGTTGGTGGGGTTTTTAAATACTGGTGATTCATTTTGCGCTTTGTTAAATGGTGGCGTCTGAGTGTTGATGGGACATTGCTTTTATGGTTGTTGGTTTGGTGTGCGCATTGATTATGATTCTTAAATGGGAGGACTTGTGGGGCCCTGTTGTTTTCGTGGAGGTGGTGTTTTGTTTGAGCTTTGTTGTTTGCTTGTTGTATTGGGGATTTGGCTATTTTGCGCATCGAGACCCTAATGTTGTTGTGAGCTCCCATTTCTTTGTTTTCTTTGTAGCGGGGGGTGGTTTGTTTTTGAGAGCCCATGGCATATTTGCGAGGGTTTTTGGGTTTTGACCTCTATTCCCATTCTATGCCTTAAGGAAGGGTGTGTTTGCTTTGAGAGCCCCTAGCGTCTTTGTGAGGTTGCTTATATTTTTGACCTCCACTCCCGTCCTTTGTCTTAAGGATGGGTGGGGTTTGCGTTGTGAGCCCCTGGCATATTTGCGAGGGTGCTTATGTTTTTGACCTCCGCTCCCATCCTTTGCCTTAAGGATGGGTGGGGTTTGCGCTGTGAGCCCCTGGCGTATTTGCGAGGGTGCTTATATTTTTTACCTCTACTCCCGTCCTTTGTCTTAAGGACGGGTGAGGTTTGCGTTGTGAGCCCCTAGTGTATTTGTGAGGGTGCTTATGTTTTTGACCTCCGCTCCCATCCTTTGCCTTATGGATGGGTGGGGTTTACGCTGTGAGCCCCTGGTATATTTACGAGGGTGCTTATGTTTTTGACCTCTGCTCTCATCCTTTGCCTTAAGGACGGGTGGGGTTTGCGCTGTGAGCCCCTAGCATATTTGCGAGGGTGCTCAAGTTTTTGACCTCTGCTCCCATCCTTTGCCTTAAGGACGGGTGGGTTTTGCATTGTGGGTGGCTTGGAGAATGTTTGTTCCAAGCAAGGGTCTACCCAAGGAACCCTGCTTGGATCAAATCTTTGCCTGGTTGTTGCGGCGATGAGGGTGGGTTAGCCTTGGGCCACCCGTTTTGGCAAGTTTGGGGTTTTGGGGAAAAGATGCTATATTATGGGGAAAAGCTACTACCTCGTCAAAAAACTTTGTGCCCCTTTGCAAGGAAAAAGATTGCAGTGCCAAGTCTTTACATCATTGAAAGAAAGAAGGCAAATCAAAGGAAAATAACAAGGTGCAAGCACTTGCTAAGGCGCCGCTAAGGGTAGTATTTGTGGAGGTCATCGATATTCCAGGTGTGTGGAAGTTTGTTGCCTTCGCTGTCTTGAAGGGTGAATGATGCTGGCCTAGTTGTTCGGGTGGTGAGGTATGGCTCGAGCCATTTTGATTGAAGCTTGCCTGCCATTTTGGCATTTTGCTTTCTGATGAGGATGAAGTCGCCTAAGTTGATTTGACGAGGGTTCACCTTTATGTTTCTCCATCGAGCGGTCTCGTCTTGGTATATGCGAGGTCTTTTGTCAGTTGTTCTTCATCTTACGAGTGTGCCCTATCTTCTGCAAGGGTAACTCTTGGTGATTTGTAGGTTATTTCTTCTAGCAAGACTGCTTCTTCGCCGAAGAGGAGTTTGAATGGAGTGAATTTTGTTGCCCTTGATTTGGAGGTATCGTGTGACCAAATGATAGAGGTGAGCTCCTCTGCCCATTTGCCCTTAGGTCTGCCATGCAACCTTTTAGAGATGAATTAGAGGATTATGCCATTTGCTCTTTCGACGAGGCCGTTGGATTGAGGGTGTCTTACTGAGGCGAAGCACACCTTTGTTCCTATTTGTATACAGAATTCCTTGAACACCTCACTGTCAAATTGGGTTTTGTTGTCCACTGTGAGCTCTCTTGGCACTCCGAAGCGGCATATGATTTGTTGCTAGAAGAATTTTTTGACAGCTTGCGAGGTTATTGTGGTGAGTGGCTTGGCTTCTATCCATTTGGTGAAGTACTCGACGATGACCACCGCATAGCGGTGGTTGCCTGGAGCAGTTGGCAGTGGTCTGACTAGATCCATTGCCCATCGCTGGAGGGGCTAGGCTGGGCAAATTAGGGTTGTCGGGGCTCCTGGTCTGTTTGAGTGTGAGGCTGAGAGCTGGCAACCTTCGCAGTATTGGACTAGCGAGGCCGCGTCACTTACTGCTGTTGGCCAGTAGAACCCTTGTCTGAATGCTTTTCCCACTAGGGCCCTGGGTCTGTTGTGAGAACCAGAAGAGCCCTTGTGGATCTCCTTTAGCAGCTATTTACCCTCGCTGATAGTGATACACTTGAGGAGTGGTGCTATAACATTAGCTTTGTATAGCTCGCCATTGATGATTTTGTACCCTCGTGCCCTCTGTTGCATGCTCTTTTCTTCTTCTTTCGTCTCTGGTTCGAGGTAACCTTTGAGGTAAGCCACGATTGGTGCTCTCCAATCTTCACTATGTATTGCATTGATCAACTTGGGTGCTTTGAAGTTTACTTCTACCGAGGGTTGGTTTATGATCTCATAGAAGACATCCAAGGGTAGGGTGGTGCCCTATGCTGCTGCCTTGGCTAGGTCATCTGCCTCGCTATTCTCTGACCTCAGGATTGGTTTGGTTGTGATTCCAGGAAGAAACCTTTGATTTTACGGACTGTGTGTAGGTACTTCTGTAGCTTAGGTTCCCTGGCTTTGAAGCTTTTTTCGATATGGCCAGAGATGACCTAGGAGTCTATTTTGATGACAGCCCTCCTTGCTGAGAGCGCGCGAAGCTTTGATAGGGCCAGTATGATTGCTTCATATTCTACGTTGTTGTTTGTGCATTGGAATTCGAGCCTCGTTGCATATCTGAGCTTGATGCCGGACGACGAGGTTAAGATTGCTGCTATTTTAGCTCCTGCTAATCCCCATGCTCCATCCATGTGCATAGTCTAGACTAGCTCTATGACCTCCACTATATTATGAGTGTTGGGGGTCCAATTGGCCACAAAATCTGTGAGGGCTTGTGATTTGATTGTGTTTCTCCCGACGAACTCTATTGTGAAGTCGTTGATTTCGATAGCCCATTTTCCAATTCATCCTATAGCTTCTAGATTTTTAAAGATGTTGTCGAGCGGGAAGTTTGAGGGTACGATGATCTTATTCGCATGGAAATAGTGCTTTAGTTTTCTGGAGGCCATGATGACTGCGTATGCTACCATCTCCATTTCTGTATAGAACTTTTTTGGACCATCGAGGGTTTCGGATACATAGTACACTAGTAGTTGTTTCTTCTGGTGCTCTTCTTGCTTTTCTCTTACTAATACTACGTTGACAGCGTGCGGCGAGGCTACGACGTATAGCAGTAATGGTTCTCTAGACTTGGGGCTGGCAAGGGTTGTCAGGTTATGTAGGTAGGCTTTTAGATCATCGAAGGCCTTTTGTTGAATGGGTCCCTAGCTGAACGGATCTGTGTTCTTTAGTACTTCAAAGAAAGGTAGCCCTCACTCAGCTGACCTTAAAATGAATCTATTTAGTGCTGCAAGTCTTCCTGTGAGCCTTTGTGCTAGCTTCCGTGAAGTCAGAGGTTCCATATTGAGGATTGCATCAATTTTTTTGGATTGGCTTTGATTCCTCTTGCTGAGACGAGGCAACCGAGCAGTTTACCCTTGCTTACACCAAATATGCACTTTTTGGGGTTTAATTTGAGCCCTGCGTTGCGGAGGTTGGTGAATGCTCTTTCGAGGTCTTTGATGTGATTTTGTTTGAGCTTGCTCTGCACGACAATGTCGTCCACATATGCAGAGATTGCTTTGTCCTCTTTGAACACTTTGGCGGTCATGCGGGCGAAGGTTGACCCTACGTTTCAAAGCCCCTCTGCCATTCTTTTGAAGCAGTATGTTCCAAAGGGTGTGATGAAACTTGTCTTTTCCTCGTCTTCTTGGTTCATCTAGATCTGGTGATAGCCCGAGAAACAATCAAGAAGTGACAAGAGCTTGCAACCGGTTGTTGAGTCTATGAGGGTACTGATTTTTGGTAGAGGAAAATCATCTTTTGGGCATGCTTTGTTCAGGCTCATGAAATCGACGCACATTCTCCACTTGCCATTTTTCTTTTTGATTAGCACGACGTTTGATAACCAAGTGGGTATTTGACTGGCCGAATGACCCCCGCATCGAGCAGGCACTGGACCTCCACCTTGGCTACTTGCTTTCTTTCTTTAGACATTTTGCGGACTTTTTGTTTGACCGGGGGGTGGTTTTTGTTCACGTCCAAGATGTGTTCAATAATTGATCTGTTGACCCCTCGTAGGTCTTCAGCGGAGCAGGCAAAGATGTTGTTGTTGTCGCATAGGAACTGGATGAGTTCGCTCTCAATTTTGCTGTCTAGTTTGGCGGAGATGATGACCTGCTTGCTGGTGTTACCCTTGAACAGTGTAACTCTCTAGGTTTCTTCTGTTGGCTTCACTCAGGCTTGCTATTCTGGTTCATCTGACGAGGGTTCCTTCTCTTTTGGCTTTTCTTTGTCAAGGTTGTGCACATTTTTCTATCCTGGTGTAGCTATTTCTTCTACTATTCTGGTGAGATCTTGATCGCCATATACGACGATGATGCCTTTGGTGGAGGGTAGCTTCATATAGAGATAACCCGGGTGAAGGACTGCACTGAATATGTTTGTGACCCCTCGACCAAATATTGCATTGTAGTTGTAGAGCGTGTCAACCACATCGAAGGTTATGTGTTCTGTTATGTTGTTGTACTGATCACCGAAGGTTACCGGGAGTTTGATTTTGCCTATGGCCATCACTTGCTTGCCTTCGAACCCGTATAATGGGCGCCCTACCGATTGTAGGAGATTTCTATCAGGCTTCATATTGTCGAAGGTTGATGTGAATAGGATGTCGGCGGAGCTGCCTGTATCGACTAGGATTCTTGTTACTGCCCAACCGGCTAGGTTTGTCTCGATGACCATTACATCAGTGTGAGGGTAATCTTTCAGTTTGAGGTCTAAGTTGTCGAAGGTTATTGGGATGTGAGACCATTACGAATTCTTGTGGGGTCCTTCGGCAGTGAGGTGGTGCACCTGCGTCATATGCTCTTTGTGTTGCCTCTTGTTGCCGTGGTCCTCATTGGATCTTCCAATGATTGTGAGTATCACGCCGAAGGTTACGGTTGGATTGTTTATTGTGGTTTGGTTGGTCTGGTTCGTGGGCTCTATTTTTACTTGCTGTTGGTGCGGCCGAGTTGGTGGCGGTGGGGGTGGCGGTGGTAAGGCTGGATGCTGGGCTTGCATTTGAGGCGGAGTGGGCGGGTGGTTGACTGTGTATGGATGGTTGTTGGTACAATTATTGTAGCTGTAAGATGGTTGGGGGTTGTCGTAAGTGCTGTAGTGGTGGTAAGGAGGGTTGTAGCTTGTTAAGGTTTGGTATTGTTGGGGGTGTTGTTGCGAGGGTACGCCGTAGTTTATAGGTGTGTAATGGTATGTGTTGGCTGTCTTCTTGTGTAGTTGATAGGCTTCGGCGGGCCTGAGGCTGCAGCTTGCTGGGCCTCTTGGTATTCTTTTCCCTTCGCAAAACAAGCACACTGTTTGGTCGTGTGTCCCTTTCCTGGCCCGCAAAAGTGGCAATAAACCTTCGCCGGGTCTCTTTGGTTGGGTATGTTCTGCACGTTGGTTCTGTTGTCATTCTAACTGGCAGTGGGGGTTGATTGAGGTCTTTGATTCTGTTGCTGTCTTTGCTATTGCGGAGGTGCAGATTCTATTATGTTCACATAGATTGCCTCGTTGCGAGGGTATTGATTGCGCTATGGCGGCCTCGGGGGTGGGTGCGCCTGAGGTCGGAGAGCGTCAGTCTTTGTGCGGTGTGCTGTGTCTGATCTGATGTACTCCATGACTTCGTGCAGTTCTGCGATGGTTTTCTTGGGAGCCTAGAGGAGCATGGCCCTAGCCTTAGCCCGTTGACTGTCGCAAGAATCACTATATCGTCAATGATATCTGGTGTTCTGACTCTGAGTTGCACAAACCTTCGCTAGAACTCCCGGAGAGGCTCCCGTTCAGCTTGAGTGTAGGTGAATAGTTCCATTAGGTTGGTTGCTGAGGAGCTGACACCTTTGAAGTGGTTGCATAGTTTCTCGCGGAGGCTGCCCTAGGAATCTATTGAGCCTGGGGGGAAGATTGCTATACCAGCTTTGGGCGATGTCTCGTGCTATGATGACGAAGGATTTCGCCATGGTGAACTCGTCCCCTCCTGCCGCTGCTACTGCAGCTTCGTAGCTCATCAAGAATTGGCGAGGGTCCACGCTTCCGTCATATCTTGGCAGGTTTTGTGGTTTGTATTCAAGTGGCTAGCTTTTGGTTTGCAATATTTGGGTTAGAGGGGATTTTGGATTGTAGGACATTGGCAGGGGTTGGTTTCTTCGTTGGTGTTGCAAGGCTTGGGGAATATATTCTGGGTAGATTTGATGCTGGCAAGGGGTGGTGATGGTGGTGGGGGTGGTGGAGATGGAGGTGGAGGGTTTGGGTGGAGCGTATGTGGTATGTTGTGCTGCTCTGGCAGGTAGTTTGGGTTAGCTTTGATGGTGGCTAGGTATTCATCCATTTGCCTAAGCTGCTCTCTGGTTTCGTCCGCCTTCTACCTTATCACATGCAGGCGAGCCTGTCTTTGATGGGCCTCGACTCGGCGCCTTTTTCTTGTAGTTCTTCGTGCATTTGGTTCAGGGCCTCGAGACCTCTCGCCTTGGCCTCTTCATCATCTTCTTGTGGCACGTAGCTAGCATCTTCCACTCTAGTTGGGCTAGGTTGATGGTCGGCTTGACCCCCTAGCTGTCGGGGTCTCGTCCGAGCCACGCTGGCTTCCGGTGGGTTGGGCGGTGGGCTGGAGTATCAGGGCTCCATTGCTCCCTCCCACGGAGGTTCCCACTATCGTATCCGACCCTCGCGGCGGTTGCGGATCTCTGTTAGCGTTTCTTCTTGTGGTTGCCATTGTTCTGAGAATTGGTGGACTGGGGTCCCCACGGACGGCGCCAACTGTGGGGTCTCCTGGCCTCTCACCCTCGCTAGCTCGAGCACGCGGGGAGAGGCTGAGGGTTTCCCGCAGTAATTGGAGTAGGATATCTGGCGTAGGGAAGCGAAGGTAGAGGGGTCATGAAAATGCAGATCAAGTGTCCATTAATTTATCAAAAAATATTCTGTTGTCTTACATGAGCCACCTGGGTATTTATAGGTCACACTCGGGTGCACAGTGAAATTATAGTAGGGCAAGGCCCCAAAAGGAAAAACATAACGTAGTGAGGAAGGGTACGGTCGTAATCTTCATCCTCTGGCCACCAACTCCCCGGGCCCGCCTCTCTGGTCGGGGGCGTCTCCTCCACCGGCGTGGTCCCCCTCCTCGGCAGGTGCCAGACCTCCACGTACTCACGGCGAGGGTCCACTCGTCGTCGTCATCGAGGCTCCCCTCTCCCCCGCTCCACGGGTACGGTGGACCTCGAGGTACTTGCCCAAGCATGAAGACACAACTCGACGGTTGGAACATACCCTCGCCGGCGAGGGTCGATGCCCGTCGCGAGGGAGTTAGTTGAGACAGCATTGAGTCGAAGGTCAAGGAAGGAGCTGGGCCAGGGGAGACTCCCTCAACAAACTTTTTATGGGCAAAGAACAACTTAAATAAACCTATTTTAACTTATTCCACTTGAAAAGAATTAACTAAAAAATCATGGTTGCTAATACAGAAGGGGGGGGGGGGGGGGGGGGGGCGGGGGGCAAGAATCTCAGAATCACACAAGGCCATCTAACACGCATTTTTCCTTGCTATGCATAAAAACGAGAAACGTTTCTAGTGATTCTCAAGTGAAACGTTTCTCACCTGACCCATCTGGCAGCGATTCTACTGATTCTAGCAAAAATAATCATAAACGTTTCTGGTTGCCAAACGGGCACCTTGATTTTTAATCAAATATTCATAACAAAACAAGCTTTGCTGGTCCGGGTGTTTGCAGGAGAGCCAAATTAAAAACGTGGGTATGTAGGAGTATGTGAACCGCCTCAACTCGCCAAGATTTTAATCGAACTTGTTGGTGCATGAAACTCGTTCCAATGTTATTCTTTGAATTCCAACATACTCACGTTTTCCCGTCGAGCAATAAATACACGAGGTAATCTCGCATTCAACATTATTCATGGTGGACTTTGGACCTTTTAGTTGGCTTTATTTATTTCACACGACTTTTTTGTGCAGATTGACTTGCTTGTTGAGGAATGACATCATTTGTGAGCCCCCCAGGCATCAGATTCCGCGACATGGGCACTGCACGTCGCCCGGAAATAAATCAAATGAATCAAAGAGCAGTCTCATCTTAACTAAAAAATGGTCCTCGCAGGCTAAACGTGATGGGCACGTATGTATACAGGAGTGAGTGACGGTGGTCCCCGCGCGCTCAACAGGAGCAGAGGCGTCCATTCTTTTTTGCTTTTTCCCCCAAAAAATATATATATATGTAGATCCGAAAAAGAACACAGAACACGTTTAATTATCTTGCATGCGCCTGTTACCAAATACTACCAACCAACCAAGTGTAATCCACCCATTCAGGTCACGACACGTGTGACTTTACGTCGCTAAACGCCTAAACCCCATGACCACAGATACGTACAGAGGCAAAAAGAACACACACATGCATATGCATGTCTGCGTGCGTCTTCCTGCCGACAGAAAAAAGAAAGGGCGGCGAAATAATATGGAGAGGAAAACGCACGTTTGTAATTAATTACCGAGCGGTCAAGTCTTTGGTTTTGATTCGGATTAGCCTCTGTGCGTGTGTGTGGTTTGGACGAAATGGAGCATGGAAATCGCTCGCAGAAACCAGCCGCTGCACGTTGAAATAAACGGGAAAAGCAAAGAAACAAAGAGACACCAAAAAGGAGAGGAAGGCACACCGCCACCGCCCGCCGCAGCGCACTAGTCGGCCCCGCGCGGGCACCGTCTCCCTCGGGCGCGCGCGCACGTTCTCCACGTGCGCGCCGTGACAAAAACGTTTGCCGGTGACCGAGTTGAGTCGAGAGCAGGGGGAGGGAGGAGGAGTACTTATACGCGCGCGCGCGGGCCAGACCAGAGGAAGAAGGAGACGACCAACTGATGAAGGCTTGTTGGCTCCATCTGCCTAGTCGATCGTCGAGAGGAGGATCAGCTGGTTGCTAGCTAGCTAGAGCTAGTGATGGAGGGCGGGAGGGTCGACTGCGACGGTGGCGTCGCCGGAGCGGCGGGGCAGGAACGACGGCGGTGGCGCGGCGTCGAGCTCAGCCTGCGCCTCAGGACGGGGGCGGCGGACGACGACGATGGTGGTGCCGCTAGTGCTCCGCCGCCGGTGGAGGCGAGGAGGAACATGACCATCTTCTACAACGGCCGGGTGTGCGCCGTCGACGTCACCGAGGTCCAGGTAATCCATTCATGTAATCACCACTACTGCTACCTCGCGTAAGCTTTGTCCGGCCTCTCCTGGTTAATCCATTCCTTCAACAGCTCATGGATCAGTAATTCAGTATCAGTTGGCGATCCCACCTGATGCGATAACAATTAATCTGCATGTTTTAATTTGCAACAAGCTAGCTTGCTGCTCTCTCAAGTCTCTGCTATGTCGTACGCACGCACGGCATGCAGTCGTTATTCTTGGTATACACCCGGAATCACGAAATTCGCATGAACTCGTCATCTTGCTACCATTATATTCAGTCTGTTCGGTTGGCTGGTTCGTATTGTTGCTGGTTTATGAAGAAATACTGCTGGCTGGTTTGCGTGTGAGAAAAATACTGTTCCGGCTGAAAATTTACGATCGTTTAGGATAAGCCACAGCCAAACGAACAGGCTGATTAGCTACTAGTACTTTGGTTGGGTGACCACCTTTAAGTTTGTGCTGGTTTTGTAAAATAAAAACAGTCGTCGATTTTCATACACACAACTCGATCATCTGCAATTTGCCTTTAATTAATTACTTCATCCAAGGCGTGACCATGTAGTTCAGTTCAGTAAATACTTCTACAACCTTTGGATGTTACAAGTAGTAAATTGGATGACCTCTGTACGTGTTGGTTCTGTTATTTTCGTTCAGCAGGTACTAATTTTTTTGATCAACCTATATACATACTGCTGCATTATTATTATATTATATTGGTAATAAAAAGAAGAATGGTCTGTTGCAATTAGCAAACGCTAGAAATTAATTAAAACAGATACCCCAAAACAAAAAAGAAGAAAGATTACATCTTCAAAGAAAAAGGGTGACTTAAATCTCCCAAGTACTAGTGTTCAGATCAACCCACATGTTTTTGGACACCAACAGGTTAATCTGGTATTGAAGTAGGCTGAGTTAGGAGATTTCTTTTTGTAAAAATAGTAATGGCGCACGTACTATGCACATGCACACATCCTCACCTCTATAAATGCACGCACGCACCATTTCTATTAGCACCTCCGAAAATTTGAGCCAACATATGTTAAAATTGACAAATCCACCATGCACTCGACTCATTGTCAATGGGCACACCTCTTGCCACTAAAAAAAGCAATAGTGATGTTAAATTATACTCTCTGTGCCAAATTGTAAGTCGTTCCAATTTTACATAATACATAGCTTTTATTATGCACCTAGATATATATTATGTTTAGATACATACACATAGTAAAAGCAACATGTCTAAAAAAAATCAGAATAACTTACAATTTTGAATAAACAGGGAGTAGAATAAGTCTATTAAAATACGAGCACCTATGCTATGAGTAGAAATATAGAATGAATTCATAAAAATGCGAGCATATGTGCTGTGTCAAGAATTTTTACCCAGCATACAAGTTCCATAAAAATCCAAGGAAACTGAACGCCTGAGCTAGGTGATTTGACTCCGATCGAGGTCTCAGTCGTTGGCTCGTTGCAGCTAACATGGCTCGGTCACCGTCGAAAATTCTCACAAAACAATTCCGCACGTGCTGCGCCAAATCGAGGGGGCATTCGCGCCATATCGTCAGCTGGTGGATGGGCCGTTGACCAAATAACACCGCAATTAACCACAATCAACACTCAATCGTAATTAGACTTGGCCTCCATAAATTGTCTTCGTCTCGTCGTCGTCGTCGTCGTCGTCTCCATCTGTCTATCTCCACACACGCAAACAACGCGAGCGACGAACTCGCACAGAACCAACACGGGTAGATGGAGGGGGAAAAAACCGTGCCTTCTTTTTGACTTTGACGACTGACGACGTACTGCCCGTGTATGGTCCAGAACTCCGGATCCGGATGCACGTCAATTTCTGCAACAGCATGCACGCACGTCGTCTTGATCGATTTGTTTATGCATTCCAGGCTTCCAGCATTAGTTCAACTCTGGTTAATAGTTAATTAAATTGAACACGTGTAATTACTGCGTCAAGTTACTGATCGGTGTGTACGATTTTACTGCTGTTCGGCGCATCAGGCAAGGGCGATCATATCCATGGCGAGCGAGGAGACCCTGGCGGCCGACCACCGGCGACAGAGTCAGCAGCTGATGCGGGGAGACGACGACAACGGCCGCCGCCGCCAGCAGGACGGTGACGGTGACAGCAGCAGCAGCAGCAGCACTAGCGCCGTGGCGCGGCGGTGCGCGCGCGACAGAGGTCTCGTCAGACCGGCAGCAGTGGCGCCGTCGCCGCTGCTGGCTGCCGGCGTCGTCGTCGGTTCTCCTCGGCAGGGTGCCTTCGCCGCCGGCGCCGCCGTAGCCGCGCCGGTGCTCGAGATTGACCCGCTGGCGGCGGCCACCGGGCTGTCCATGAAGCGGTCGCTGCAGCTGTTCCTGCAGAAGCGCAAGGCCAGGACGGCCGCCGCCGGCGGCGGCCACGCTCAGGCTGTCAGGCGATGAGGCACTAATTAACCAAACCACCCGCCCTTGCTGACGTCGTCGTCTGGTCTGATAGCTAGCTAGATAAAAGAGCTCTCTTTTCATTTTTTTTCTGTTGGCATGAGGGGTATGTATGCATCGCTCACAGTATATATATATAGTTTGTTTATTTTCTTATTTCGTTTTCTTTTTGAACGAACAGCAGGGGTATTTTCTTATTTCGTTATATAAGAGAAAGAGATAGTTTGTTTATTTTCCACGAGATTGGAATTTGATTGGGTTTAACAGTTTGTTCTGTTTCAATTCGTTCTTCTGATGGCAACCAAAATGTTGTTTTGTTCTTCATTCACAACACATAAAGATGTGGAAGAAATGTTTTGTGAAATACAGCGATCATCATGCGCCATTATTAAGATGCACCACACCGGCCATGTATGTAATCTGTACAGTGATCGATCATTTTTGAACGAAACATATACGGGGTCCAAGATTATAGTATCATCATCCAGCATCCATGCATCCAATCCATGCACCAGCTGAATATCCCCGACCGGGGTGACAAGTCTTCGTTCGCGGCTGGCCGGCCGGCGGCGAGGACCAACGGCGAGCCTCGTGAGGAGGGCGGCCGGCCGGCGGCGTAGCGTAGCAGGTGATTGATTGATTGATTGATCATCTACAAGCGCGACGGCATGGCGCGGAGCCTGTCCGACTCGGTGATGACGTGGTTGCGGGTGATGTCGGCGAGGGAGGTGCAGCCGCTGAGCGCCATGGTGAGCTCGAACTCGTCCCGCAGCATCCGCAGGACGTTGGACACCCCGGCCTCGCCCGCCGCCGCCAGGGAGAACACCACCGGCCTGCCGACCTGCAACAACCAACCGCGCGCATGCGTCCACCGGTCAACAAGCAAACTCCGACAGCAGGAAGACGTTAGACGTCTGCGTGTTCACTGTTCAGTGCAAGCAGCTAGCTTACGAATACGCCGGCGGCGCCGAGGGCGAGCGCCTTGAAGACGTCGGTGCCTCGGCGGACGCCGCCGTCGAGGAAGACGGGAAGCTGGCCCCGGGCGGCCTTCACGACCTCCTCCAGCGCGCTGATGGTCGCCGGCACGTAGTCCAGCTGCCGCGCGCCGTGGTTCGACACGATGATCCCCGCCGCGCCGTTCGCCACCGCAAGCCTCGCTGCGATGTAATGCAACAACATTAATTTTGTCCACTGATGAAACAAGCAGAGAGCGAGCTTACAGTCTTCAGCGGTGAGCACCCCCTTGACGAGGATCGGCATCGTGGTGATGGTCTGCAGCCACTTGACGTCTTTCCAGCTCAGGGTGCGGTCGACTTGGCCGGCGACGTAGGAAGCCAGCCCTGAATCAGCAGCCTGTTCATGCTCGGCGCGCACAAAACTCTTGCATCAGTGAGTGTCGAGAACTCCGTACGTATCCATACGGTAGCTATCTGCAATGTACTACTGCTGCTGCAAAGAAACTTGAGCTCAGTACTTCACCTGGTCCATTTTGCCGAGGTCCAGACCTTCGAAGTTCTTCAGTGTCAGGTGTGGTGGCAGAACAAATCTGCAGCAATAGCAGCCACAATCAGCATACCTGTCTGAAACAAAGCAGAGTGTGTTTTCTAGCACTATCTTTCTGATGATGTTTCCGTACATTGTACTAGACTAATACCACCATTAGCCCGTGCAGCTGTTTTGAAGCAAAGCAAATAGTTATTGCAAAGTAAAGCCAGCCCAGCTGACCTGTTCTTGATGTCAGCTTCCCTGCGACCAAGGCGTGGCGTGTCGACGGTGAGCGCGATCGCCTTGAACCCAGCCCTTTCGGCTCTCCTCACAAGCTGCTCCACCACTTTCCTGTCCTTGTAGACCTACAAAAGATTCATGGCAATGTGCATGCATGGACATTGATAAGCTAAGTTGGTGAAGGAAGATGCTTATGTTGTACAGTACTAGTGAAGTGTCAATGTATTTACATAGAGCTGGAAGAAGCGGATGCCTGGTCCAGTTGAGGCAACCTCCTCAACGCTCGAAGTTGCCCAGGATGACAGTGTCTGAAAAAGAACAGGCCATGGAGGTATGTTCAGTATCATCAGCATAGATACATCACTCTGTTGTGTATGGTACAATTGTGTTTTTAACCATTGTCACAGTGACATCTACAGACCATTATAGTGCCTGCTGCAGCTGCGGCGCGCGCAGTGGCGTACTCCCCTGAAAGCATGATGAAGATGGTTTTCGCTCAAAACAAATGCAGGATGAGAAGCAAGAATTCACAAGCTTGCGTTTTTGGAAGGTGAAGCTTGTCAGTTACTATTAAACCTTTTTTTTTACATGTTATGCTGTTGTACATGTGGAGGAGCATATAGCTGTCAACCAAACCAAAACAAGATCTTACAACGACATACCATCTGGGTGAGCCATCTTCTGCATAGCAGTGGGAGCAACCATGATGGGCATAGAGATCTTGAATCCCAGCACGGTGGTGGTCATGTCGATCTTGGATACATCGATCAGTATGCGTGGACGGAACCTTGCGAAAATCAAATTTCACAACAGGTGAGCAACGGTGCAGCCCCGAAGCGATATGTTTGAATGAAGGAATCTAACAACCAACTCTGCATTAACTGGAGTGCAATTCGTGTCCTTCGTCAAATGTTAGCACCCTTGGACATTTTGAATGACTTTAACAAGACTTGCAGTATATGAATAACAAAAAAATTCCAAAGTGCAGATAGCATGAAAACTGACTGAGAAAACTTAGGCTA
This sequence comes from Miscanthus floridulus, assembly GCF_019320115.1. Lineage (NCBI taxonomy): Eukaryota > Viridiplantae > Streptophyta > Magnoliopsida > Poales > Poaceae > Miscanthus > Miscanthus floridulus. The sequence continues at coordinate 22,343,427 of NC_089582.1, read as the reverse complement.
GCTTGGGGCTGGCTGTCCTTTTCCTCTGCTACAAAGTTGTAGCCTTAGGATGAACTTGAGCTGATGAGCAAAAAAGTGAGGTGTCGAACCCCCGATACACAGTTTGTTTTATTGCACGAAGATGACTGTATGAAGCACATGTTTTCCAAAAAAACGTGTACAAAATTCCACCCTGAATAGATAAGTAAGATTTAACAGTAACTGGAACTCTGAAAGAATAGTAGAGCCTGATCAATGAACAGAACTCTTATGGCCCCTTTTTTCGCCCCACCTTCTAATGTATATATAGGATAGCAAAAGTCAGTGAAGACGTAGATGCATGCTCACAGGATCCTGGAGAAGGCCTCCCTGTTCTCCTGCAGCGTCCACTCGTCCTCAGCTCCGGACGCGTAGTAGTCGTAGGCCATCTTCGGAAGCTTCTGCTTCGCGATGGCCTGGTACTCCATGACATTGGTGATCTCCCCCATGCTGGCGTCGTCGTCGATCGGCATGCTCCTCGACACCTGCGCTTCTTCTTCCACTATACAACAAGGAGCCAATCCAGTAACTACACCAGGTGAATGCTTGCAGCCCAGACGCAGCAGGCTTCATCTGAATGAAGAGAAGAAACGGGAGCTAGCTAGCCTGTTGTTACCTTGCAGCAGAACCGACAAAGCGTGTGGAGACCAGACCAGCGGGAGCAAGAAATGGAGGGTGTGGTGAGGGTGAGAGCAATATAAGAGATGAGGTGCTCGCTCTTGGAGCCTTCTGCAATCTACATGTACAGACAAAGCGACCGGAATTATTTGTCCATGGAAGTGCTTGTCTGTGGAGTGAGATGTGTTTGTCTGTGGAGTGGATGAGACACTGGAGGTGGGAAGCGAGGGTAGCTCTCCTACACTACTTCCTCATCCGCTTCTGCACCACAGCTTGCTCGCATTCCGTCCCCAGGAAAATGTTCCCGGTTTTCAGGATTTCTTTCTCTTTTCAGAACGTTTTTACGTCCGGTTGTTATCGCTAGTGTTTGCCTTGCCTGCTTTCTACGTGGCAGCATGTCACCTTTGAGTCAAAAATGCTTGGGCAGAGGCAGCAGATAGATAGCAAACTGCTGCAGTTGGGCTATGATAGCTGTTGGCTATGGCTGCTGCAGCTGCAGAAATATACTGAAGCTGCAGCTGTTTAGCTGTTGGCTATGGCTGCTGCAGCTGCAGAAATATACTGAAGCTGCAGCTGAAACAGCTGCAGCAGTAGCTGCAGCAAGCCTAAAGGCTAGCCCTTTATCAACTATCAAACAGGTACATGGAGAAGCAATTCCAGTCTCCATGCCACTGTGACAGTTAAGTTACCAAGCATATTCACTCACAGAAGGTACCATCACAACAGAATTTGATACTTGCATGGGGGACTCTCATCAAGTCCAGATCCAAAACCAAATTAGACAAGGCTGTAAAGGTACACATGCATTTGTTGTATTCTTTTCGAAGGCGACCACTATTTACCCGGAGAGATATACAACCAATACCCACACTGATATCACAACAGCAGCTACATATCCGTGCACTTTCAAACCGTTCATCAACCTTACAGTTGCGATGAAACCCTAGCATACCAGTGTCATTGGCCACGGCCCTCACAGGTACATCAAGGCGAAGTTGTGAAAAGCAGAAGAGACCCAGCAATTTCTTCACAACTAACCCTAGTTGTTGCCACAAAAGGGTATCTGACCCACTCTTCGTTCTGATGATCCAAAAGGCAGGCAAAACTCCCATAGCCCTTGCTCCTTAAACTGTATATGTTTCTATATGATAGAACTCATTGCGCTCACAGGCATCCTAGTTTCCCCAAACGTTGTCCCAGTTGTTTGCTTTTGGTGCCTCAATAAACTGTTGGCTAGGTCCCAGCGCTTCTGGTCCCTGAAGGCTGCCCTTCTTTGGCTTTCTTTTGACTCCTAGCAAACACAACACAAACCGTGCAAGTTCACCGTAGAGCATACCAGACCGATCGAAGAGCTGGCCAACACCATGATGACAACAATTTTAGTACAAAGATGAGTGACTTATTTGATACGATTACTGACAGCAGAAAATACATGTAATAACTAATAAGAAGAAAAAAATACCTGCAGCATTGCTGTCATGAAAAAGTAGGATGCTTGAGTGTTCTGTTCAACAAGGAATGAGATTCGGCCAAAGAAATTGACAACACCGTGCATCTGCAGCCATTCAAGCCAGTTTAAGGTGTTAAGATTAAGAATGACTTAATGTAAAAAAGAATTGGTGGTTCTTGCTTTGTAAGAATGATTATGTAGTTTAATTACTGTTGCATATTGCAAAGATGAAAACAAATACTTTCACTAATAAAACTAGTGAATACAACCAGTATGATACGAGCATATTAAAGCACACAGATCAGAGCAATGAACTAAACAGTGCATATAAATGATAAGTACTGGTGGAAAAACTTAGAGATCCATGTGTAACTAAAGCTATAAGTAAATCTGCTCCTCTCAGAATTTATAACAGTCAGGGCTTCATGGTAAATAGAAGATGTTGTTTTGGATTCACAGGCATAAATTTAAAATTGGCTTGCTTGGATCCTTCTGGAAATAAAAAGTTGGGTGATTGGGCATTTTGTAAACATAGTTGCCAATGCAAATGGTTGTGACCAATACCTCAGGAGCATGGGCATTTTCAAGTACTTTATCATACTTTAACATGTACCAAATCAATATAACAATTCTGAGTAACGATTGGTGGCATGTGTGGTAAAAAGTATCTTACCACTCGTAGGAAGGACACCCAGAAACCTGGTGGGGATGCAGGAGGGCCCATTGAATTCGGATCCTGATTACCGTATGGACCCATGCCCATACCACCCATGCCACCCATTCCGCCCATGCCGTAACCACCATAGCCTCCCATCCCGCCATGCATGCCTCCTCCATACATCCCACCGCCATACATGCCACCACCATAACCTCCTCCGTAACTCGAGTACATGCTATTTCCATAGAGCCCGCCGCTACCGTAAGTGTTGCCAAATCCACCATAAGAACTATACATGTTGGATCCACCATATCCTGCACCCAAAAGACAAATTGCAAATGTCAGTCTGAGACTGAAATTGTGTTCCTAAGACAACCACAATCACGAAACAAGTGACTCTGAAAACGTTGAATACCTCCATAGGTGTTTCCATAGCCTGTCTGCTGCCAAGGCCGCTGTGGCACAGGCCTCGAAACAGTGCTATTTACATTGGAAGAGACATTCCTCTCCATCGCAGTAACATTTTCGCCAGGTTTAGCGGTACCAGAAGCTTCGACAACATCACTGGTGCTTCCACCAGATGGGGGCTTGAAAGGTGCTGGACCAGATGTTCCTTCAGCTCCAGAACGCTCCCAAGGCTTTGGCGGTGAACCTGCAAAGTGCATTTACATGTTAATAATAACATCAGAATCCATTTCCTTTCAGAGAAATGAAGGGTTATGTCAAGAACAGTTTCAGTAACTAACTAACGAGCACAGCTGCTGTACTGCATACCCCAACAAAACTGTGGATAACAAGCTTACAGCCATTGATTTAGCAGCAAAGCAAAGCATGCACACACAGGAGCTAAAATGTTCTTGACTGCCATGCAAGACACAGGAGCAAAAGACTCATAAAAGAACGGTGAATATGTTGAAGCCAAGACTTTGATTTGGTTGGAAGAGAGCACCAATAGCTCCTCACGTTGTGTAACAGAAAAGGAGCTGAGTTCGCTTCTGAACACCAGTGGCGGATCTAGGATTTGAAACCTGTGGGGCCAGCTTGTTGATTTTCATGTCAAACAACACAATCATTGCACAATCAACATATATAAGTTGTAAAATTTATGAAGGGGGTTAAACGTATTTGGCAGAGCTTATTGCCTAGATCCTGCCACTGCTGAACACGAACTATATAGAAATCCAAAGGGCCAAGGGGGGATGAACCATGCAGGGCAAGAGGATCCTCAGCGGCACCGCAATTTGCATGATGCTGGCTTATTTCCCAGTGAAGAAGCAAGCAAGCAGCGGTGTGCCGCGCCAGAGCCGCGTGGACGCTACAGCAAGCAAGCGCAACAGAAGAGAACGGATCGAGCACCGCCAGCAGATTAACCAGCAGCGCTGCTGGGAACAAATCCGCGCGATTCCTCAACAAATCCATACCCCTACGGTCGCGTCCCCCCGGAACCACCCACAATCTCCACCACGGGAGAGAGGGGAAAAGGAGCCCGATCGTTCTCCCCGCAGGCTGTGTGCGAAATCGGGTCCCTAATCGAGCTCCCCAAGGCACCAACCGCTCGAACTCTTCGCGGGCAACAGGTTTCGGACCGAATCGAGCAGTCCTATCGAGAAATTGTGCGCGGATTGGTGGATCTAGGGATGCAGGGGGAGCGGCGGACGAACCTGACATGGCGTGCGCGTCCTCCTCTCCTCTCGTCTGCTATCCCGCCCTCCTCCACCGCCAGGCCGGCCGGGTCTGGTAGTCTGGTCTGGTCGACGCGCTGCTGCTACGAGTCAAGTCAGCGGAGGATTTCGTGCGTGCGCGTCGACTCGACGCGCTTCGTAGTTGGAGACTTGAGCCCGCGGTCGGTCGGGCTCATGTTGTATGGGCTACCGATCACTAAGGCCCGCGTCCGCGGTAGTACATCAAGAAGGCCTACGATGCCAGCCAGTTTGGCCCAAACCACAGATCTCCTCGTCATCGTCAGTTTTTCTTGCGAACAGGACGGCCTTAGGCCCGCGTCCAGACGCTACTCCCCGGGCCTCGTGCATGCTCCGTGCCACACGTCCTGCTCATTCAGGTTCTGCGCCACTGGAACGACTTGTGCCCCACCCACGCCGCCCGCCTCCGTTGCTCCCCGCGCCTGCTCCATGCCGTCCCGCTCGCTCGGGTTCCGCGCCACTCGAACGACACACGCCCCACCCACGTGCTCGCGGGCCCATGCTGCCCGAACATCACACATCACCGGCATCAAGAAAGAGGAGACACTGAGGCGAGACAGCAGAAGGTGAGGAGAGAGATGCAACATCCAGATACAACACTTGCAACATACGTATGAAGACTGATGAAACGTTTGAAACCTGCGTCTGAAACACTTGCAAAAACACACACATGAAACACTTAAAAACATTGCAACACATACACAACATCCAGAAAAAAACACTTGCAACATATGTGTGAAACATATGCAATATCCAGATAAACACACTTGCCACGTACGTTTGAGAAAACAGATGAAACATTGCGAACAAAAGTTTGCAACATAAGTGTACAACCATTGCAACATCCATACGAAACATGTCGGGTTCATAAACCCGGGGTCCATCGGGGATCGGCTTCCACGCCAGGGCTCGGCCCTGGAGGACGGCCTTCTTTTCTTCTGGACCGGCCCGAGAGTCTAAATTCAACAGACCGGAGCACTCGCTTCAGGCCCTGGCCGCCTTCGGCCCATCTTTCCGACTGGAGCGCTAGCTCAGGCTCAAGCCAACTCCGAATGGCCTCTTCGATCGGAGCGCTAGCGTCAGGCTCCGGCTGCCTTCGTACGGCCTCCACTCGGAAAGCCTGACCCGAGGACCGCCTTCGACTTCGACCCCGTGTCTCCGACTGGGGTTCATAAAGAACACTGCCCATCGCTACTCTCCGACTGGCGCGCCAGAACCGACTGGGGACCATCCGACCGGGGATGCTAACGGTAAGGGTGAGCCGCGCAACCCTCTACCCGGCAGGGCAGGAAGCTCGGTATCCCTCGCCTCCGCCGTGAGAGTCACCTCCGACGCCACTGTTGCCATTAGCATCGGGATCACCGCTAACACCGATGCCACAGCCGTCGCCTCATCAATAGCCGAACCGGAGGGCACCATCCTCGGAACGGAAGGTCTTGCCACCGTGACATGCTACAGAACGGGCTTCCAGGTCTCCTACACGGCAGTCAGGGCAATACTCATCCCTGGCATCCCCAAGCCACTGACGGAAGGTATGGGTCAGTCACACTCCAACAAAAAGTTCAACCAACAAAAAACCAATAGAAAATGGAGAAAGACATACCAGGTGGTGAGCGGCACAACTCTGAAGGCCGACCCCGACCTCGACGCCTGTGCATCGAGGACCGCTCCCGGACCGCGACCCGCGCTACTTCACTTCGGTAGGGGGCAAAGTCGTCCCTACCGGCTCCTGCCCGACCTACGGGTCATCCCTACCCCCGGCTCGGGAATCCTCGATTGGAGCAACAGGCGCGGTATCCTCCGACTATGACTCATGTGGCACACATGCTCCAGTCCGCCCCTCAGATTGCCCGGCATGCTCGGCTACGCCTGCAGCAGGCAGGTCTTCCCCCCACCGCGAGTCATGCGTCGGCACCGATCCGAGCGACGCGCGGGTGTCAGACCGCCCCTCAGCAGACCTCCCGCCTTGCTCTGCCATGTCCACAATAGGTGGGGACGGGGTCAGTGATGCTGCCAAGGGACGCGATGACCGCGTCCGCTTTGGCGCCCGCTCACCAACGACGTCCGCGCTCGCTACGCGCTTCCTCGACGAGGGATCCGCCGCACGACACGTGGCCACCAACTCGTCACCAGCGGACGATGTCACGGTATCACGGCGATCCGTCGAGGTCGCAACGACCCCCCCGCTCTCCTCCTCGCCGGAGAAGACCATATCATCCAGATCCATAGGATCATCCGATGCAAGTTCTGACTCGACGTCACTCCTACATTCCCCAACCCTCGTGCGTCGGACGATCTCCTACTCCTTCTCCTGCTTCCACAGGATCTCCTTATTCTTTTTCTTCTTCCAAGCCTTGGCCGCCTTCTTCTGAGCGGTCTGCCGAGCCACGCCCTCCGGTCCCTTGGGAAGGTGCGGTCGGGACTTATACCTCCCAAGCCCCTATGGAACGGATGAACCAGATCAAAGAAATAGGAAAGAGTAGAGAAGAAGCACGAACAAAAACAAGGGAACGCACCAGTGTGGAAGCGATCGAGGCGTTGAGCGGTACAGGTTTTCCTGCAACCGTCTCCCTGGGCCTCAGCTGCAGCACCCGGCCGACGCGACTCCAGACCTCGTCATCCGGCAACTCTTCCGGCGACGCACGGTTCGGGTCCGATCGGCCGCCGTACTCCCACATCGGTTGAGTCCTCTCCACCAACGGTGCAATCCAGCGGCAGTAGAGGGTGTAGAACACCCGCACTTCATCAAGGTCGCGCCTCACGAGCTTCTGGAGCTCCTCTTCGATGGCCTCCACCTTGTGCCTCTCCTTATGGCCGCAACCCCATGACCAACTTTCCCGCTCCTTCAGCCTCCTGTCGGTAAACACCGGGAATGGCGCAGCCTCCGGGTTCCTGATGTAGAACCACTCCTCGTGCCACCCCTGGTTGGAACTACAAGGGGTGTACGTAGGGTACAAACCTCCTGCGCTCGGCTTCCTCTGAAGGGTGAACCCCCCCCACCAGCGCAACCTCAACTGAGCTCCCCATCGTTAAGGTCCTCCCAGAGAAGAACCGCCGAAAGAGATCCGCGTGCGGCTCTACCCCGAGGAAAGCCTCGCAGACGGTGACAAAACCGGCAATATGCAGCACCCCCATCGGATTGAGGTGTTGCAGCTCCAAATCCCACTCATTAAGGAGCTCGTGCAGGAACCAGTGCGTGGGGTATCCTATCCCACGCTCATGGAAGGTAAGGAAGGACACCACCTCACCGAGACGAGGTCACGGGAACTCCTCTTCTCCAGGGACCCTCCAGTGCGCCACCTCCTGCGGCGGCAGAAAACCCTTCTTGACGAAAGACTCCAGCACCGACTTACTCACGATGGATGACCTCTAGTCTGACATCTTGCTCTGGCTTGCAAAAAGGATCAGTGAGTTCTCCTCTTCCCCCTCGCTCTCTCCCCCTTCCTTTCCTAGAAACCTCCGTAGCTCTCCGGGACGCTCTCGACGAAGAGGAAAAAGAAAGGTGGCGGCAGCAGGCGACGAACAGGTAAAAGAACGAGGCAAACACCCTCTCTCTTCTCTCGTACTTAAAGGAGGGGGAGCAACGGTTAGGAAAGGACGTGCCAATCAGGAAGGCGAAGTGGCTGGGCGAGAAACTTTCTCTCTCTTTTTCCATTTAATGCAGATGGGACGCCCCCTGACCGACGAGACGTGCCCAGCGCGATGAAACGGCTCCAGATTAGGTGGGACGTGACTGGGACATGGCCCACCACTACCGCACGACCAACCACTATCATACGCCTGAACCCCTCGGACGATTAGGGCATGAACCACCCGGGGGCTCGGGAACTAAGCATCGCACGTGTAGCGAAATGCACCAGAACGCTCCGTGTTGCGCCACGGAGCGGCGGCTTGCCTCATTCGATATGAGCAACCGAAACAGAGCCAGGGGAGAAAACTGTAGATGAGCACCGTGCGGCCTTCGCCCGGTCTGGCAAATCGGGTCATCTCAACCTTCTTGTTCGATCCTGAACCTCTCGATAAGCCCACAGAATCTCCATCGAGGGGAGGCCATTAGGCCACCTGGGTCGGTCTCTGGAACAACCTAGGCATCTGTCGGACTGCAGGTAAAGGAGTTGTGGAATGCCACAATAGGGCTATGCCGACCTCGTCACGAACGACGGACCCGAATTCCGCTCGATCACACCCGTTAGCGAGCTCACCGAGCTAGTCTTCGAGCCTGAGCGATCGGGACAGGCGATGAAACTCAGCCCCTCCGGTTGTGAGGAACTGGATGGGGTAGCACAAAACGACTCACACCAACCCCCACGAAGGCCCAACATGGCTCGAGGGCTCAAATGCCAAGGGACCGTGACTCCAAACTCGCGTCGACTGGATCGGCGACATCCGGCTACGGCTCTTGGGACCGCGACTCCTAAACTCGCATCGACGGGATAGGCGACATCCGACTACGGCTCTTGGGACCACGACTCCTAAACTTGCGTCGACGGGATAGGCGACATCCGGCTATGGCTCTTGGGACCACGACTTCTAAACTTGCGTCGATAGGATCGGCGGCATCTGGCTACGGCTCCTGAGACCGCGACTCCTAAACTCGCGTAACGGCTTCCTGAACTAACTAAACTAACTCTCTCAATCCATGGCGTGCACCGACGCCTGGGTCCATTCGCAAACTCCGCCTCACCCGATCCCGCGGCACGCATCGACGCTAAAAGATCAGTGAGCTCTGACACAACCGAACCGAGCTATCTCCACCCACAGCGCGCACCGATGCCAGGGTTCGTTCATGACTCCGACTCACCCGATCCCACGGAGCGCAACGACACCGTGGTTAAACAAAATTCCATCTCAAACTAAAAAACACGCATATAGGCCTACTGAGACAAACACCCCCAGCCGGTTCGCCCTGAACCGCCTGGGGCTTGGGGGCTACACCCGCGGGTGCGCTCGCGCGCACCCATCGACAAATAGAAAAACATCCCCCGTTGACAAACTCAGAAGCACCCCCAACCGGTTCGGCATGAACCGCCCGGGGGCTCAGGGGCTACACCCGTGGGTGTGCTCACGCGCACCCGCCGGCAAGACAAAAATCCCCCAGACGATTCTGCCCGAATCGCCCAGGGGCTCGGGGGCTCCTATCGGGTTCATAAACCCAGGGTCCCTCGGGGACCGGCTTCCACGCCAGGGCTCGGCCTAGGAGGATGGCCTTCTTTTCTTCTGGACTGGCCTGAGAGTCTAAATTCAACAGACCGGAGCACTCGCTTCAGGCCCTGGCCGCCTTCGGTCCATCTTTTCGACTAGAGCGCTAGCTTAGGCTCAGGCCAACTCCGAATGGCCTCTCCGATCGGAGCGCCAGCGTCAGGCCCCGGCTGCCTTCGCACGACCTCCACTCGGAAAGCCTGACCCGAGGACCGCCTCCAACTCCGACCCCGTGTCTCCAACCAGGGTTCATAAAGAACCCTGCCCATCACTACTCTCCGACTGGCGCGCCAGAACCGACTAGGGACCATCCGACCGGGGATGCCCGCTCAGAAAGAACTAGAAGGCGTACGAAGGAAGGCAAGACGGGGCTCACAAGTCAAACCACGGCACCAGAGACCATACCATGCGGAGCAGCACTTTACAACCGCCCTGCCATGAACAATATTGTAGGCGCCGACATTTACCTCTACAGTATTATAGGCGCCGGTCAAAACACCCGTACGGTAAGACCCCCATGTGCCTCTGGGCACCAATAGTATTGTGGGCGCCGGAATTCACCGTACCAGGTAAAACGTGGTACAACCATGCCTCCAGTCGGCGAGACAACATTTTTACAGGTACCGACGTCCTCCAGTCTTGAAGAAAACAGCTCAACCTCCCACATGTACCTGACATTCTGCAGCGACATCAACAGTATTGCGAGCGCCCACCATTGTTCCATCCCTGTCGGTGTGGGCAACAAGGCTTAGAAACGTCCGTACTCTCTCTCCCTTTCACTTGTAAAGCCATCCCCTTCTATAAAAGGGGATGTGCTCCCTCCAAACACAGACGGTGAACCCAAGTCAACTTCTTCAAGTTCAGGCTCATTAGATCAATAGCTCGCAACCCCTCAAGCACACGCTAGGACACTTCGTTCATAGCAAAGCTCCTATCGATCTCGGCCCTTCCGACCGGACCGACCAGACACCCTGTCTCTCTCTCTCTCGTTTGTAACCCCACTACAGACTTCGAGCACCTGGGCTTGGAAATAAAGTCACCAATCGACCCTGACTGGACGTAGGGCACGTTGCCTGAACCAGTATAAATCCAGTGTCATTGAGTACTAGACCACCTCCGATCACAACGTACAGCAAAACTACAAATATTTACTAGTTAGTCACTTTCTGCACCAACAAAACTCTTGCAACATACCTCTGAAATAACTGAAACACTTAGACATACACTTGCAACATGCATTTTCAGCGCAATGTCACCTTGTTGCTTGGACGAATGTAGCTCGTCGTTGTGGAGCTCGACGCCGGCAAGGAGCTCGATGCCACAGAGTGAAAGGAGGTCGCGCAGTGCCCGTGATGGACCACCAGCGGAAGAAGTCCCTAACGCGGATGCCATCGAGGCCTGAATGCGGCGGTCGCCGAGGCAGCCCATGAGGCGGTCACTGAAGGTGGCGAGGTAGCTCCCCATGGGTAGCACGATGCGGCAGCTGGAGCGGAGGTCGACGGCGAAGTCACCGGAGCTGGCGTCAAGCATGTAGGCACGCGTGTTGGCTGGGAGCAGGCCACGCGGGAAGCCCCCGAGGCGGAGCTCGTCGTACGCGGTGGTGGCGGGCGGTGACGAGGCAGAGTTTAGGCGGGCGAGCAGGAGCAGGAGCGACGCCGCGAGGAGGACAGTAAGGAGACGACGCGTCATTTCGGGTTCGTTGTGCGGGTCAGAGACCAAGAGGCGGAGTCGTGGAGGCCTGGAGGGCGGAGGAGAACGGGAGAGACGTGTAGAGGCACCGGAACAATGCGGAATGGGAGAGTCGGACCGTTCAAATGTTTGGATTGAGTCGCGGGAAGAACCGCTGCGGGGCTGGACCGCTCGTCCGTAGGCCAGGCATCCGGGACACCCTGACACAGCATTTGCGGATTCATCATCGTCGGTTCATCACCCTGGGAGAAACGGTTCGATGAAAAAACGGAAGAAACAGGCAAAGGCTCCATTCGCTTGGAGGAATTTGAAGAAATCCGGATGAATTAGAGAAATTTGTGAAAGAAATATTATTTCGGATGAAAAAAAAAAGCGTATCAAAGCCGCACGCGAACGGGGGGCGAAAGTGCTGCGGCCCCTGCCTGTCCTCCTTCCCCCACCAAAAAAAAAACCCAACCCCCCCAACCCATCCACCCGCGCCCTTCTCTGTCAGTTGACTCGGCACGACTGGGCAACCGACGCCGCCGCCGGTGCCTGCTCTCCGTCGGGCCCTTCGCTGGCGACGAGCACCCACCAGGTAGGCTCAACCCATCTCTTCCCTTCCTGCTGTGCGAAACCAAGCACCCAAACCCTAGCTTATCCCAGTTGTATTCGGATCTGATCGAATTACAATCCATTGTCCCTACTAATTTCGTTTTTTTTAAAGAAAAAACTATGCTTCAGTTACGATAGGTGGCCATTTGATAGCTGAGGATCACTTGGTTCCTGTGAGCAGGCGTGGTTAGTTGCTGCCTTCAAGCATGCAGAGATCTAATGCACCATCATCGGTTTGTGCTACCATCACCTTCGAGGAGGCTCTGAGGAGGGAGATGGAGTACCGCAAGTGGGTGGAGAGGACCCACCCGCATCTGCTCGTTGGAATTTGTGGAGCCCCTGAAATGCAGAGAGTAAGGTTTCTGGTTTGATGAACTTTGTATTACTATGTGTCAAAAAAAAAAAGAACTTTGTATTACTACTAAGCATTACAGTTAGCAAACATGCTTCAAGGAATTTAGGGGTATGTGGTCCGTGGATGAATTTTACATTGGCATAACTCGGCCATTTGCTCTCTCAATTAGTGCTCAATCCCACGTTTTTATTTTTCAGATGCAAGTAGGCGCAGACAGTGATGGCTTCAGTTAGATGCCCACGCTGTGTTTACTGTTTGTTTGTTTGTTCTGAATTGCCGCTTCAAATTACCTGGAACTCATTATCAGTGCCTAAGTTATGATCAATTTTGTATCAACATTTTAGCTCCATAAGTTACTGTCTCATTTGTTCTTTCCAGATTTTTGTTTTTGTTGTGTCTCTGGAGTAAGCCACACAAGGCTTGAATCTTCAGTAGTTGGAATGCCGGGATGGTTTTGCAAATGACATTTTTTTCCACTTTAGGGCTTTCTACATCAGAAAACCATGAATGAAATGGTTCTGGCCATGCATTTTCTTTTGGCGTACAGTTGTTTTTTCTTTAGTGTCTGTTCAGCTTCCGATTGCATAACTGGGCCATTTGTTCTCTCGGTTAGTGCTCAGTCCCACCTTTTTTTTCAGATGCAAGTAGGCGCACACAGTGATGGCTTCAGATAGATGCACGCGTTGTATTTACTGTTTGTTTGTTCTGAATTGCCACTTCAAACTACGTGGAACTCATTAACAGTGCTCAAGTTGTGATCAGTTTTGGGAATTGGGATCAACATTTTAGCTCCATAAGTTACTATCCTGTTTACTGTTTTCAGATTTTGTTTTTATTCTTTCTCTGGAATAACACACACAAGGCTTTAATCTTCAGTTGTTGGAATGCAAGGATGGTTTTGTAAATGACATTTTTTTTCCACTTTAGGGCTTTCTATATCATAAAATCATGAATGAAATGGTTCTGGCCATGCATTTTCCTTTTGGCATACAGTTGTTTTTTCTTTAGTGTTCTGTTCAGCTTCTGATTCAGAAATCTTTACTTCAGATAACCAGAATACTTCAGCTTCCATAGTTCCACAGTTGTGGCAATCTAGCCTGTAATTGCTTGCAATAGTACAGTGAGTTGGTACAGCCCTGATGTTTAGAGTTCCAATGGTCCTGTGGTAGGGATGTATTTTAGTTTTCATTAGTGTTTAGACATGGAGAGCCAGGGTCTAGCTTGGTTTGGTTCTCCTTTTCTCCGTTCTGTCAACACATAGTCACCTTTACTTATTAAAAAAAACACATTTTCCATTTTATTCCTTTATGAACAATTCTGGAAACCAAAACCTATCCATTATGGAAAACAAATTACATACTTATCAGTTGTAGCTATATTCACTGTTTTATTAGGTGCTCAAAATCTGTGTTGTCTGGAAGCATGATATTTTGGCCTATGATGTTTTTTTTTGTAGGATTCTTCATGCTAAGTTCCCATTTTTCATAACTAATAAATACTTTCAATTTTCAGGATGCCAGTACAGGATCAGTACCTGATGTGATTAAGAGAAAATTAGCTCCTGAGACCAGTGTGCCTCCACAGCAGTCTAGTTTCAGTTGTGTAACTGGACAGAAACAGCCTCAAAATTGGTATCCCTCAAAGAAAAAGGTGAAAGTTCCGCATCTTCCATCACAGATTCTGCAGTGCCCCAGACCAAATGTGGTGCCATCCTTTTGGTGCAAAATTTGCAAGGTTGATTGTGTCACTGAGTTCAATTTCGGCGCTCATATTGGAGGCAAAAAACATAAGGCCAAAAAACTAGAGATTCTAGGTAAAAGGAATGCTGGAACACCTTCTAGCCAATGTGCAGCAGGTAACAGGAACCCTGTACAAAATGGCCATGCAGTTTCTGGAAACAGAAACAATGAACTGAATGTGGCTAGCAGCATTACTGCTGGACCAAACTGTGATCTATCATCTGAAAGCAGAACTAATGGAACAGAAGAAAGCTGATGCACTGTCCACCTGTGAGCAGCTTGGATTTCACTCCAATCTGATATTCCAAGAAAAGTGCTCCTTGCACATTTCTTCTGAAGGGCACAGTAACATATTTCTATGTCAGACCACTAGGACATTATGGAGATTTCATCTAATAGGTTGGACTGAACAACACTAGTCAGGAAATAAGATGAAATGTATGCAGTGCGCTATTTGAGAGCAGTAAATTATTTGGAGATATATCTGACAGCAGATCCTTCTTGTTTCTTTTTCCTTCCTTCGCGAAAATGTACAGTAGCACAACTTTGTTCCTGTAGGAGGTGAAAATTCAGGACACTGTGCTCAGTATGTACTGGATAATTATAACAGAAGTCATGAATGAATACTGTTTAACCTTTGTTCCTATTCATTGGTTTGTCAGGTTGTTCAAAACACCAGTTTTTTGAGGTGCTTGAAAGGTGTTAGCTGTTTTTGTTATTTGTTCCAGACTGATGACAATATTTTAATTTATGAAAATTTATGTGGTTTTGTAGCTTTGGGTCCACAAATGTTGTGTTGGGCCATCATGGTAGTTTGAAGCTGTAAATCACTTCTGTCCACTTGTTTGCCGTCGTGAGTCATAATTAACCACGCGATTTTCCTTCTAGTTAGTGATGTTTTACAGTGGCATATTCCTGTCTGGTCAGTGTATCTTGACTCGAGTGCCTGCCGCCTGGGGTCTGAACCTGGCTTACGCTGAAATGTTGTGAGAGGAAAACACTGTTCGTTCGCTGAAAAGCACTGCTGAAGCAGTGCTGCAGAACAGGGCAAGTCATGTGTGTAAGGATCACTATCGTTGTAAATTTGTAATGCGAACTTTGTGGTTGTATCACGACATGCCTAATAAATGACTAACAATATCTTTTAGTACATAAGGATTAGTCTCATGGATGAATTGTGATGAACTTGGGTTAAAAAGTACTTCAAAGGGGCATCAAGCAGTGCTCCTATCTAGCTAGAGGACGACTAACGGCAGTCGGCAGACTGGGGCTGTTTGGTGGATTATCAGGCCAGTCTCAGTGGCAGGTTTTATGTCCCCGTTTGCAAGAAGTGACACTTAGAATGAACAGGGTCTCTTAATACACAGTTTCATTTCACTGTTTCATAGGCTAGCTTTACCATTTAATTCTTGCACTGTGTTGTGATCAAGTGTGCCAAGCAAAATATGTAGGCTTACTACAATTCTTGCATCAATCTCGCACCAACAAATTCAGATAAGAAACAGCTTTAACACTTCAGAAATTTTAGCAACTAATATGACTGTTTTCACATCTAAGATAAAATGCAAATAGGATGACCAAGATAGATAAATTTGAGGCAAAGATCCCCTTCAGCGATATAGCGTACATCATGGAGCTCCTCAGTTCAGGGAGGTGTGCAACGATTATTCAGCTAGATTAATACACATGCAACGGCGGCGGCACATGCCAGGATGTCGCCTTGCGATTGCGCCAGCTGCCCCCGCGCCCTTTTCCTCCACCGCTGGAGCCACGCAGCCTGAGCTTTGCGCTGCCGCCGCCGAAGCCGCGTCCATCTGGAGACCGAGGAGCATGGCCGGAGCCCGGAGGGGAGGAGAGCAGGGGACCTGTAGATTGGACTCGCGTGCGCCGAATGCGAGGAGACGGACATGGCCACTTGGCCAGATTGACTCGTGTGCTGCTCTGTGGAAGAGAAAAGGAAATCGGCGGGAAGGAAAGAGAGACCGGTGGGAAGGGAAACAGAGATGGCGACTATGTGCGCGTACTTGATCCGGTGATGAAACGAAGCGGGCTCGGTGCTGGTTTCGCGCGGTTTCCAAGTTGTGGGAAACGACGCCTGCTCGTTTCATCCCAATGAAACGTTCCTCAAAACATGTAAAGATTCTATATTTGCTTATGTGTCACTCTATTTAACGTGTATAAAACTCCTGTGAAATTCTCATTGAGACTGGACTTATCCTGTGGAAACTGTCTTTGTCACAACTCTGAAACTCCTTCATGCTTTTTTTTTGTTCTAACGAAACTCTGTTCCATTGTGTACAATTTCTTGTAATGGATTTCATTAACGAATTCATTCACTTTCCCCAGACTGGAGCGCAGACAGAGTTGGTCTGCCTGCCGAGGTCCCAGGATCCATATCGACATTATGTATCCAGATCTGTTCAAGCAGTGCCTTTGTAGGTTGTGCAAAGAAAGCGACGGCTTCACTTGACATAAAGCACAAGCTACTGCTCGAGAGCGCGTTTTAAGCATACAGTGAACTAGCAGAGTCCTGCTCTTTTGCAGAAACGAAGAGAATCTCCATGGTAGAGAGAGTAGTGGGATCGTTTGAATAAAAAAGATGCATTGACCTGCATTGGATGTTTAAAGGTTTCGAGCCTTCTTCACCTACATTGACAACAACTTTTTAACGAGACATACGATACTGTATGCCTTCGTTGGTCGTGTGTGCCCTTATAGGACACATTGGAGGAGCCCATAGGACATGCTTGAGCCCCGGTCAAAATGCTATGTGTGTGTCATATTTGTGGTCTTGCAATACTCACTCTTGCTTTGGGTTTATTTGTTTTTTTTTGTTGGAGCTAAATGGCATGAAGAGTACATGTGTCAGGGCATCGAATCTGATTTAGTCGTCCTTGGAACATTGGATGTCTTTGCTAGGATGTTCAGTCGGAGAAGTTCTTAGTAATAGCCTAGGGTTCCTAGCAGACATTCGATTGCATTATTCCTACTCTCTCATTCCAAAAATATGATGTATCATCTAAGCATCATTTACAAACATACTTATCATTAATGTCTAGTATCAACTCAAATATGGTAATCGCGTTATCTTCTCACGATTAAGAAAGAGTTACATATATATATGCCTTTTGCTTTGCCCTATAACTTGTTTTAGAACTTAATTTGGACCCTACTAATAAAGGGTGGGCGCACACCCAGACATCCACCTCCCTCTCTTTGTTATATTCTTCGTCCCTATGCCCCCTCGCCACCGCCCCACCCACCCGGCTCCGGTGGCGCTCACACCGCCTCCAATGCCACCCTTTGCCATTGTCCTCACTAAATGAAAGCTAGCTTCTCCGTCTCCGGCCGGTGCATCGCCGCCTCCACCACCTCTTGTTGGCTCCAGCGCTGCGTATACCGCGCCTCCACCATTGTCGCTAATCCCAATCCCTTTCTACTTCTTCGGCCAATTCCCTCGTTGTCTGCAATGCGCGCTAATCCTAAATCCTAAGGCCCTGTTTGGTTGAGCTGTGGCTGTGGGAAAAAGCTGCTGTGGGCTGTGAGCTGTGGAAAAGCTGCTGTGGGCTGTGAGCTGTAGAAAAGCTGAAAGCTGTTTGGTTAAACAAGTATAAAATATACCTTTTATCTTTATCTCTCTTGAAACAACTATGGAAGAGCTTTTTATTCCATCAATTTCGAAAAGCAGAAAGCCAAAAGCCAAAAGCAGGGTCAAACCAACTTTCAAAAATGAACTACGGAAAAGCAGCTGCTTCTGAAAAAGCACCCTCCAAGAGCAGCCCCTTTGGTTGGGCTTTTGGCTTTTGGGGCCAAAAGCCAAAGTCAAAAGCCCAACCAAACAGGGCCTAATAATGTTTCCCTACATTTTTTATAAGCCTCCAGCCATCATAGCTACAACACCCTTACACCTCCCCAATAAGTCTGTGAACTCTAACCCTGGGCTAGGTCTTCATCTTTCGGGGAACGACGTGGCTAGTGCGCGGATGTCTGGACGGATGCCCGCGTCCAGACGTCGTCGGCTGCGGCCTGTTCGCCTGCGCCCTACTCCTCGCCCTGCTCCTTGCCCGCGCTCTGCTGCTCGCCCTACTCCTCACTCGCTGCTCACCCACGCCCTACTCGCCCGTGCCTGCTCGACCTGCTGCTCGCTCGCCCACGCCGCTCCATGGGGACCGCCTGCGCCCACTTACCGCACCTCATGAAATACTTGCAATATGGAGGACTTACTGCAATATATACATCTAAAACAGATGAAATATTTGGAACATCTGCTTGCAACATATGTGTATAGCCATTGCAACATATACAACATTCAGATAAAACACTTGCAACATACATCTGAAACATCTAAAACATACATTTGCAACATGCTTTTGAAGAACAGCTAAAATATTTGGAACATGCACTTGCAACATATGTGTATAGCCATTGTAACATGTACAACATTCCGATCTACTTTTACAATATTAAGATACAACATCTGAAACATAAACTTGCAACATGCGTTTTCAGTGCATTGTCACCTAGGGACGAATGTATAGTTTTTGTAGGGGGTGCAAATCAAATGCACCCTAAAAAACTTTTAAAAAATGATTTTGGCTAAAATTTCTATAGGATACCTTATATCTTGCGACGGGGGGAGTAGTTGCAATTGTAAGAGGACTCCGGATCCGTCGCGCAGTCTATACGAGACAGACCAAGGCAGGCACGCACGCACGCAGACATCCCTTTCGCGCCAAGAAAGCAGCAGCCAAATTAATATAACCCTAGCCGATCGACGACCGGGCGTGGCCGCCCGTGTATACCTCGTACGTTGCTTCCCCTCGCTCCGATCCCGGCGCCATGGCGCTGCGCTCTCTTCTGGCAAGGACGACGACTACTCTTTGTCGTGCTCGTGCCCCGTCATCAGGCCCCGTCTGCGTCGTCCCCCGTATGTCGCCGGCGTCGAGCTCTCGACGTTATACCTCTCGATCAGGTACGTATATCGGTATATGTACATATACACGCGCATCTCCACCGTACCTCTCTAATGTGTTGTCTCTCGATCGACCACGCAACCACCGGCAAGCTGTTCTCGACTCCACGCTTAGCAGCCGGGAGCGTCGATCGGCTCTACCCATGCACGATCTAGCTCTGTGATATCACCAGCAGTTTATCTTGCATGCTTGCTTGCTTGCCAATAAGCAAACATTGACGCCAATCATCATGCACAATAGATGACGACCATCAGTTAATCTTTAGCCAACAATGGCATGCAGACATATTCTTAATTAACTATTTGCAACCACAGTGTATATGCAGCATGTTTTGTGCATTAACAACTTGAGCTAGCTAGCTAGGCGAAACTGGCAAGAATCGAAGCTACCACTAGCATATGCCTGCGTCACTTTAGGCCCTCTGAATTAGCAAGGCTCGGACGACTTCTCCAGATTAAAACAGTGAAGCTAGAGGATCGGAAACTACGCTTGGCTCTCTTTTGGTTAAAAGTGGTTTGGTTTCACCGTACCATTCATGTCTTGGTTTTAGCTTCAAAAAACCGTTCTCGTATATATGTGCGCGTTTGATCAAGTCGGTACTGAAGACCCAACAAAAACACTTCCAAAGAGGAAGTGAAGTACATATATACCTCTGTTTTAGTTAGCAAATAATTCTTCTCCTGCAATGCTTGGATGTACTGCCATATCTTTCTCAGTTGCGTCGTTCCCTTCGGTTAATCTTCACAGGGCGGCTACGGTAGGAACTGGGATAAGGAGTTTGATCGACAGCACACTGAGCAACATTTCAGAAAATTCAGGTAAGGCCACCCCTACGGCTACTATCTATCTAGCTATATACTAATAATATCCCTTTTTATTTAGTTAGCACGATGAAATTACTCTAACATTCACCATCGATCTATTCCTCCGACGATCCATGTGTTCTTTTCTTATTTTTAATAGTAAATAATAATAACAGAGAGAACCTCGACCTCATCAAGGAGTAAAGAAGCGAGAGGATCATCTGGAGTTTCGTGTTGCATGTAACTGTTGTCCTTAGCTTCGGTGTGTACACAGTTGTGTCTCTTGGTACTGGTTTTGTTGTTGGTTATGCCCACGGAGTCAACGATACTCTTGAGACAATAGTACGCGAGCTAGCCAAGATGAAACCAGGTACTCTTGAGGCAATAGTACGCGAGGTAGCCAAGATGAAACCAGATAAGTCTACGGATGATGAGATTGTCTGAAACATACGGACTTAGTCGGTTTACCAAACCAAGAAAGAGAGGTCAAAGTCTTGTTTCTGTGCTCGCTCTTACTAAATTCATGCCTAGTAATTTGTTAGGACTACATAAACCAAGGGAGCTCTTTTCTTATTTTCTTATTTTTAATAGTAAACTAGGTAGCGTGCCTAGTAATTTGTTCCGACGATCCATGTGTTCTTTTCTTATTTTTAATAGTAACTAGGTAGCGTGCCCGTCCGTTGCTACGGGATAACTAAATCTTTTGTACTAAAAACACACGGATCGCACGATAAGATAATAATACTGTTAAATTAAATACCGATGTCAAAGTGACCTTTAATTCAAAAAGCAAAGTTCGTGAAATTAATACAGTCATGGATAGCGTGACGTCGCAGGTTCACAAACTCTACTGTATAGACTTTTTTGTGATACGGCTAAGATAATATTTTATATCGGCAGAAAGAATTCTACGATATCTATTTCTTTCATGCGCCAATAAATCTATGAATAAGTTCCACTGTATCTCCATATAATCATGTACACACAGATTCGAGTATATATGTAAATAGGTTCGTGCCCGTGCATTGCTACGGGATAGCTAAACTTTTGTACCAAAAACACACGGATCGCACGATAAGATAACAATACTGTAAAAGTATATGACCAACGTTAAAGTGACATTTAATCCAAAAAGCTAAGTTTGTGAAATTTACACAGTCACAGAGAGCATGGCGTCGCAGGCTCACAAACTCTAATATGTATATCTTTCCGTGATGCGGCTAAGATCATTTTTATACCAGTAGGAAGAGATTTTCGATATCCATTTCTTTCGTGCGCCAACAAATCCACGAATAAGTTCCACCACATCTCCATACCCGGCACTGGCCAGCAAATTAGCCCCAACTTATGTAATTAGTTTTATAATTAGCTCATGTTTAGTTCCCTAATTGATATTTAAAAATTCAATGTGACAGGGACTAAAGTTTAATCCTGGGATCCAAATACCCCCTAACTCTCGACTCCTGCTAGTTGCTCACTTGCACCACCATGCCTATGTGTCTGCACGTATATATTCTAACGCCAGAACGTCTAAGATGGTCTTTAAGATTGCCATTTGTGTATGCTGTAGGATTGGGATACTTTGCACTGATCTATGAGGGTGTCCATAAGAGTCAAAATTTTTGATGCCTTACCAATCAAACAGAGACGAAATTGATTGTTAAAATATTTTCAACACTGCTTTCATATACTCTCTCTATCCCAAAATAGAATTCATTCTCGCTTCCTGAGAAGTCAACTTTTTTTAAACTTCGACCAATTATAATACATGTATTTTTTACATGCATATGGCCTCAGGAGTCAACCAATTGATTGTTAAATGTTGCACATATTTTTTATAAACCTAGTCAAAGTTGAGAAAGTTTGACCTGCACATATCCCATAACGACTTATATTTTAGGGCAGAGGAAGTATATGCTAATGGGAGTAGTCAATTGGAAGTCGTGATGAACACAACAATACTTTCATATTATATGCTAATCGGAGCACGAAGAAACGCAGGGGAATAGACCTATATACGAATGGTGGGAATGTTCATTTAGGAAATTGCAGAAGGTTCACCAGTCTCACCATGTATAACCTGTACATCTTTTATTTGGCACCACTGATGTTCTCAAGAAGCAGCCACTTTTTAATTTCAGGTCTGCATGCTGGAAACACTAAAATTAAGGGCCAACCTCATTGAGTCATCTTGCTTGATCTTTGTCAATTGTTTCCTTCCATGCATAATTATTGTTTCATTCCATGCATGTAGGCTCAGGTGATCGATTTGTTTCCTTCAAAGCAGGCGAGGATCGCAGGGATGACAGTTTCTTTTTCTATCGCGTGGGGTATCGCATGGCCGGAAGAGAGGAGTCTTGCTTGATCTTTGCCAATTGTTTCGTTTCATGCATGATTATTGTTTCCTTCCATACATGTGGCTTCAGGTGATCGATTTGTTTCCTTCAAAGCAGGCGGGGATCGCACGGATGACAGTTTCTTTTTCTATCGCGCGGGGTATCGCATGGCCGGAAGGGAGGAGTGACAAAAAAAAGATTGTACAAAAAAATAGTCTTACTTTTAGTCTTTTTAGTTGTAGGAGATATTAATAACAGAGAGAACCTCGACCTCATCAAGGAGTCAAGAAGCGCGAGGATCATCTGGAGTTTCGTGTTGCCTGTAACTGTTGTCCTTAGCTTCGGTGTGTACACAGTTGTGTCTCTTGGTACTGGTTTTGTTTTTGGTTAGGCCCACGGAGTCAACGATACTCTTGAGACAATAGTACGCGAGGTAGCCAAGATGAAACCAGGTACTCTTGAGGCAATAGTGCGCGAGGTAGCCAAGATGAAACCAGATGAGTCTACGGATGATGAGATTGTCTGAAACATACGTACTTAGTCGGTTTACCAAACCAGCCAAACCAAGAAAGAGAGGTCAAAGTCTTGTTTCTGTGCTCGCTCTTACTAAATTCATGCCTAGTTTGTTAGGACTACATAAAACAAGGGAGCTCTTTACTGTAATGATCGATATTCAGATAATGAAGAATATTCCCCATATACATTGTGCCCTGGATCAATATTTTTCTATTTACATCTATTGTTTATATATGTTGATCGTGAGAGATCAAAAGAAAAAATGACTTAGCAGTTGGCAACGAGTTTCATAACATGCCATTATGAGAAGGAACCTCCTTGAGGGTGGACCGATCTTCACGACAGTAGGTCGAAAAATTGAAAATAATTTGCTGCGAATAGCGGGATAACTAGCTTTATACCTGTCCAATGTTGGATGCGACCAAGCGACGGGGAGAGAGGCACCAAAACCGTGAAGTCTTCGACTTTATCTCCGAACGACCGCAGAACAACAATTTGGAATTAATTCACACAAAATGGTACAGCCATACTGGGAACCATAGAGCTCGAACTAGGGGATCCTAGAGAAATCTCTTCACAAGTCTAAGAAGAACAAGGAAAAACAAAGGTGTGAGTAAAACACTCGACCACTCAGCTGCAATATCAGGGGGGTTTATCAATTCAGCGAAAAGTTCCACTATGCAGTAAGAAAGGCAATATTGTTCTATTGTGTACGTCCGGGCATAAATGAAAATCCGGACATGCACGTTCGTCTGGACGTCCGGGCGCTAGCCACGCCATAAATGAAAATTTGTTCTATTGTGTACAATTTCTTGTAATGGATCATTAATGAATTCATTCACTTTCCATCCCCCCACAAAAAAAAATCATTCACTTTCCCCAGCCTGGAGCGCAGGCAGAGTCAGTCTTCCTGCTAAGTGCTAAGGGCCATGCCAACGCTACAGCGTGGCCGGTAGTCCCAGAATCACTACACCACAGCCCCAGAATGACGATGCACCATTGGTCGCTATAGGTGGATACATCGACGCACTATCGGTCGGTATAGATCTATGCCGACACTTAACTGTTGCCACTGAAAGTGGCGTCGGGATAGGGTTATAGCGACCGACATACTTTTAGCGACCGATAGTCTGACGAAATGCTGAAGCAATACTGACCAACAGGCTGATGGCATATAGTAGTTTTACCGTCCAACAGTTCAAGGCTAAAGGGATTTATACCAACCAACAATCCAACGCATAGATCACATGACGCAAAAATACATTATTAATCTCACATTAACTAAATTACAGTATTCTTTTAGACATGAAACATACAAGGTCACATTCAACATGAGACACAAAATCGAGTCACAATGACATAACTTAGATTTCATTCATGCCAATCGGTACATGTAATAGTCATGCTGGGTTACACACCTCACAGTAACATGAGACACCAAATTACGGTATTCTTCACAACACACAAGTCTGGCTTGCACACCTCACAGCTAACATGCCCAAGGAGTTCTTTACAAAATGTTACATCATCCAAAGCAACTAGCATCCATCCCCAAGCAGTTCTTTACAAAATGCTATATCATCCAAAGCAACTAACATCCATCGATGTTTCATCTCTATCTCACAAAATGTTTGATCTGCTTGCTGACACAAAATAATCACGTTACATCTAGCGCCTTCCACTTGAAAAATCAAAACATATTTTCAGCTAGTGGGTGCTGTCTTATTTTCAGCTCATGTATTATCTGAAATGCAACACAAAGCTGGCCATGCACCACATATACTTATATGTACATATGCAATTGAACAAGCAACTTAACATCTCAAAGATGTGTACACTAACACCAGTTCTAGCCGCTTCAATGAGTTTTGGGTGCACGCCTCTCCTCCCCTGCTGCAAGACCAACATAGCACATATTAGTAAGGCATTCTGTAAGTAGCAAGATGGGCCAAAAAATCAAGATCAAGCTAGAGTAACAGAAAAAAATGAAGATCAGGTTACACTTTGTTCTCGCTACTTACATGATGGGCCAAAAAATAAATCTGCATTCTTGTTTTCTATTACTTTGTACAGAAACTCATAGCATGACAATAAAAAGCAGAAAACAAGATATAGAGTGACAAGCTAGAGTAACAGAAAAAATCAAGATCAGGTTACTGCCAATACCAAACCATCTCTGCCCGCAAAATTATATCATCGTTTACGACATGTGAACTATCAGTGTGTGCGTGCCATGAGAAAAACTGAGGTCCAGCATCACCACCTATTCCATATTAAAGGTGCAATATGCTGCCAGATTCCAGCTATATATGCTTTCACTGCTTTTTGATTATTACAGAAAACACAAAAGAAAATGATGTCTATTTAACTGAACTGAAAAGAGCTGATGCAGTATATATAGCAATCTCTAGTCCTTGCTTTCCTTAACTAAACTGAAGCAAAAGGCAAGACGAAGAACAGCTAGTGGATAGACTTCCTAGGAACAGCTAGTGGAAAGTGAAGTGCTACAGAGACTGCAACTACGTAATGATGGCAAGTGAACTGCTGTGCTGCAGTTAGAAAGAAGAGAAATATTGAATAGGAGAAGGCCTCAATAATGCAGCAAGTAATCAAAGCAGTGATGGAGTACTATGGGTCTGATTTGTTGACAAGCTTGTGCACTGGGAGAGGCAAACAGAGTCTGAATTAAATTGATGAAAGCAGAGGTGTTATGCTGCAATTAGAAAGGTGAGGTGATAGACTGCAGTAGATGCAGCAAGGCAAGTGGAGTGAAAGGTCGAGAGATGTTGATAGAATACAACGACAGATCAGTATTATGATTAGTATGTAGTACCATGCAGGCAAGATGTGAGGTCTCAATTTCCATGACAAGTAAGAGTAATGCAGTAGAAAGCACGAACGGTGAGATTCAGTAGAAGTAGTGATGAGCATATATGTAAAGCAGTAGATGTGAAGAGCTACTCAGCTCATCTATACACCAAGTCGGATTTATTGCCTACCTCATTGCATTAACATGGCTTCATCCATCCGGCCATCTCACTAACAAGCACAAGTGCACAACAAGATAGGCAGGGAAGCAAGCAAATGTAACCTTTCTTCTGGACGCAACACTCATAGCATGACAATAAAAAGCAGAAAACAAGATATACAGTGACAAGCTAGAGTAACAGAAAAAATCAAGACCAGGTTACTGCCAATACCAAACCATCGCTGCCCGCAAAATCATATCGTCGTTTACGACATGTGAACTATCAGTGTGTGCGTGCCATGAGAAAAACTGAGGTCCAGCATCACCAACAATTCCATATTAAAGATGCAATATGCTGCCACATTCCAGCTATATATGCTTTCACTGCTTTTTGATTATTACAGAAAATACAAAAGAAAATGATGTCTATTTAACTGAACTGAAAAGAGCTGATGCAGTATATAGAGCAATCTCTAGTCCTTGCTTTCCTTAACTGAACTGAAAGAAAAGGCAAGATGAAGAACAACTAGTGGATAGACTCCCTAGGAACAACGAGCAGGGTGTGTTCAGCATCACAAATTGCAGCTTGGTATAAGTAAAATTCAGGAAAAATACATACCTGCAGTAGACTTGGATGAATGTGATGCCTTGCTGACGTTCAACTATTACAAATATCATTAATTAGAAACTTTGTTCACTTATCACATATATGAATAAAAGAAACAAAGGAAAGTTTAGTTTATTACTCTGTTGTATGGTCACTGAATTGGCATTGACTTAGCATCAGCCAAAGTCTCAATGTCACCATAAGGGCGAGGTAGCACTGTATCCCTTTTAATCACAACCTTCACAACAACTTCACAATAGTGCTTTCCAAGAGGCTAGCCTCCTAGTACATTGGTTGGATTTGTTGAAATGACTATTGCCTTAGCCACAGCTTCTGGCCGAAACAAGGCATATAATGTGACCTCCTTTCCAACCTGAAATGGTTTATGCACTTGTCAGCAAAAATTGAACAAATGTATAGAACTGCAAGAACTGAAAGCAAGGTTATATTAAGAAAATTACAAGGTTAGTAGGTGAAACACGAGGAGGTTTATTCTTCTTTCATGGGGCTACATTTTTTATGGGACTAGTAGCGCTGCACTCCCGACGAAGATCAATTGATTTTCCTATAGCACTGTGCATAGAGGAGGTAGGAGCGCGCCGCGTAGATGGGGTAGGAGTAGGCTGCACAGATGGAGAGGGAGCAGGCTGCACAGACAGGGCACGAGCACGCTGCGCAGACAGGGCAGCAGCATGCTGCACAGACAGGGCAGCAGCACGCTGCTCAGATAGGGCAGGAGCACGTTGCACAGACAGGGCAGCAACACGCGCAGATAGAGCAGCAACACGCTGCACAAATAGGAAATTAGCATGCTGCTCGGATGGGGTAATATCTGCAAAAACATCATCTTCGTCATAGTGGTCGCAGTTTTCATTAATATCTGCAAAAACATCATCTTCAAATGATTGAGCATGATGTGCCTCATCAACATGTTCTTCAGACCTTGGGCTCTACATAAACAATACAAGAGGGGAAATATGTATTATTCACATGTCACCATATTATCCGGCATAGGAAAGATAGATTATTCAATCATGACTTAAGTAATTCAAAGTCTTGAAGTTCTTTACCACATGGTTTCGTGAATTAGAACCGTTGTGTGAGGCGATTTCCATATTTCTTCTTTCTTGCACTATCCTTGCCTCGTGCAGTTCCTCTTCCAATTCTTGTATGCGTCGTTCTAGAGAACCTTTGTCACTTTCAACCTTTTTATGAGCTAGAACTTCCATTTGTAGCCTTGTTGGCTTGTAACACTTCAAACCAGGGGTACCAATATCTTGGAGAGTTGGTCCTAGACCCAAAGCACGAACACGCCCTCTTGGCTCCTTTTCTCCACAAGCAGCAACAAAGACATCACCTTGCTAAATTGATCTTTCTGTCAACTCTGGGTGGGCTTCAACAACTGATTTAAGTTTGTTCTAGCAAAATGGAATATGGATGTTTATACACTAGAGACTAGAGAGAGATATTAGATACTAAAATTCTATTATGGAAAAGTTACGAAAAAGAACTTACAATTATTGGCTTTGCTTGTTGGGATGGAACTCCATTTTTTCTTGTATGTGTTCTGATATAGATTTCATCTCTTCGAGGCACACGCCCCAGCTCTACACCCTAAAATTATTTTAATTCAATACTAAAACTGCAGCAAAATAATGCACTAAAATTGAATGCTAGAGATATTTTCTATACCATTTCATGCCTAGAACAAGCAAAGCTCTTGCTTCCTGGTGTATGATGTATCCTCAACTTTGCACGATTAGCTTTGGATATTTCCATTCGAGCCTAGGATAGAAATTGTTAAATTCAGCAAATATATTGTAGTCCAAATATGAATATATAAAAATTTTACTCCTTACTCCAAATTCAGGAGAGGTCCAGTGCTCAATGAGGAACCTCCAGTCAGTAGGTTTAACTCTGTCACCATGTTCTAGCTGCAATACCTCAATTGTTACCTTTTCATCAACAAATCCTTCTTTAAGGTTGCCTTAAAATCCTTCCATTTCCTTGTAGCAGTGACAGAAACTAGTTTTTGGCAGCCTCATCAACGTCATAGAATTCCTAATTTTCCATCAATAGTAAATCAGTCCTTAGGGTAATAATCCAATACTCAGCATAAGAATGGAACAACCCACACTTCGTAGCAAATCAGTACAGAAAACAATACATGATGTGTGGCAGGTTTCAGCAATCAAGGTCCAAAGATTTGAAGAGGAAAAATACCTTTAAAGTATCCCACACTTGGTCTTTCTTTTCAACGTCAACAAGCCTCCAGTCCGAACACCCAACTGATAATGTCTGTCTCACTAGAACGCCAATGGCACTAGAAAACTGTCTATAATTCTCTCCAATAGGCTGACCAAATTCATTGAGTATTATCTTGATCTTAGGCATGTTTGGTGTTCTTGCAAATATGTTGTCCATCCTAGTGATGCTTCTTTTCCTCTTCTTTGGCGGACTATTATGAAGATCTGTAGTAAACAATTTTAAATAAGAAGCATTAGTATAAAACATGTAATATGACAAGATATTTGTGATGCAGCAAGTCACACTCTACAAGACCTTCATCGTCGCATAAAACATCTCCAGATGGCTGGTACTCAGGATCTTCTTCAATTTGCTCATTTGCATTTTCAGCACGATTTCTTTGTGACCTACGCAGATTGTGACCTACAGTTGCTGGGTCACTTGATTGTTGTGTCCTCTACAGAAAAGGCACATAATAGTAAAAATATTTGTTAAGAAATATGCAATGATTGTCATAGTAAATAAAAGTCTATAAAAAACCTTTGTTCTTTTACTAGGTTGAACATTCTGCCCTGAACTGTTCATACGAGGCAGACTTGGAGCTTCAAGCTTCTGGTTATTGATTTCAATCTGGTCATCTCGAAGTTGCTCATACGGATTGACATGGACATCCTTATTATTTCTTTTTGGTCTTGACATGTTTTCTCCTATGAATGGACAAATAAATTAGCAATACTCACAGGAAAACAGTAGACACATTGTTTGACAAGACTTACTTTTTAGAACCTTTTTTAGACTTGTTTTGATCAACAATAATACCATCTATGTCTGTTCTAATAGAAGGGACAATCCCATTAACAATATCCACAGTCACATCGCGATTTAGATTAGGCAGGTACACAACTGGCCCATTATCATTATTTATGTCCTCATCCTCCAAATTATCAAAGTTAAACACATCTCTTTGGACTGACTGAACAGCAGCAACCTAGTCAGTATCAATTGCTTCAGGGACATAGTATACTTGAACTGCCTGTGATGCTAGAATGAAAGGCTCATCAGATATCTTTTCACTTGTATTGAATAAATGCCTAAAATTCACAGTTGTGGTCCCAAATTGATCCGTTTTTACCCATTTGTTTTGCACACGGTTGTCAACCCAATCACACTTGAAAAGCACCACATTTCCTTTGTGGTGATAGTTCAGTTCAAGAATTTCAGTTATAATACCATAATATGTCTTGCTTCCTATTATAATGTTATCATTATTGTCACTTTCAAAGCTTGATGACTCAGCAACTAGAGCAACCCCGCTATTTTAAATAGGTCTACCCTCATCATAGGATAGTGTGTGAAAGTTGAATCCATTTATGTTATAGCTACTATACTTATGTGCAAACATCATAGGCCCCTTTGCTAAAAATTTTATCTCATCTGGTGCTTCCTCTCCCATTTCTTGCACCTGTGATTTTCAAACTATAATTAATATAAATGCCAAATCCACATTAACTAACCTGTGTTAAGTTTTATTATTACTTACATGCAACCTAAACCACTCATGAAAGGATTCATGATGCATGCGACTGATGTCCCGTCCATTTCGAATACCAATTGATGATAGATAGTGAGCATGCTTGCTGCAAGGTCCATCATTTTATCACTTTAGTATGCAGAGAAAACCCATCATGTGAAGTAAAGTGTGACAATGGGTCTAGATAACTTACTCCAAGTAAGGCTGTATATTGTCATAGTTGAACAAAACATATCTATGGGCTTGCAGCCATGTCTTGTGATCTATACTCACTATGCACTTTCCGGCCAATCCTCGACCAATGCTACGAAAGAAAGGAGTTGTACTACAATCTTCATTTCTAAATTGATGGCTAGTCCCATCATGTAAGTAGCGAGAACAAAGTGTAAGGCATTCTGTAAAATTAGACCACTCCATAATTGATCCCTCAGGGTGACTTTTTGTATGAACAGAACCCTTCAATCTCATCAGATACCTATACACATAAATAATAGGCACATTGATAATGTCATAAAACTAAAAGGTACCTAATTTAGTTTAGTAGTATGCCTAATTAAATTACCTCTCCACAGGCCACATGCTGCGAAAATGAACTGGTCCAGCTATCTTTGCTTGAGCAGGAAGATGAACCATCAAGTGTACCATGATATCGAAAAAGGATGGAAGGAATATAGTTTCAAGAAGGATCAAGGTTTCAGCTATTTCAACCTTTAAACTTTCCATATCACCTATTCGAATGACAGGGGAGGAAAGTGTCTTGAAAAAAATTACATATACGGATCACTGCAGCACTCACAATTTCTAGCAATATTTTTCTCACACAAAGTGGAAGCAAGTGTTGTAAAATAATATGGCTCTCATGACTCTTAAGCCCAAATATCTTCCTCTCATTAACATGTACATTATGACATATATCAGATGCATAACCATGAGGAAACTTCACCCCTTTTAGTTCTTTACAAAATAATTTCTTCTCATCAGGACTCATTGAGTATGGTGCTGGTGGTAAATAAAGTTGGTCTTCCACTTCAACAGGGTGGAGATCACTTCTAATACCAAGAACTTGAAGGTCCAAACGGGAATTCAAATTATCCTTGGACTTCCCATTTATGCCCATGAATGTATTAACTAAGCTTTCACTCACGTTTTTCCCTATGTGCATGAAGTCAAAATTATGTCGCAACATCAAATCTTTCCTATATGGCAGTTCAAACCAAATAGATCTCCTTTTGAATATGACCAAAGGCTCTCCTTCCTTGTGTCTCTTGGTTGCTGGTTTCTTTCCAAAAGGATCCTTCCCAAAAACTGTATTAAGGTCTTTAGTGCACTCCAAAACCTCCTCCCCAGAAAGTGGAGTAGGTGCTGCCCTGAACTCAGTTTTACCACCAAATTTATTAGCATCAAACCTAAATGGGTGGTCTTCAGGCAGGAATCTGCGATGACCCATATAACAAGTCTTGGTACCATTACCAAGTCTAAGTGAACATGTATAGCTGTCGCAATCAGGACATCCGGCTTCACCGGATGTCACAGACCCGGACACATAGCCTAAACCTGGGAAGTCAGTAATAGTCCATAATACCACTGCCTTCAACTGAAAGAACTCACCCTTCGAAGCATCATATGTTCTAACTCCCTTGGTAAACAGATCTAACAGATCTTGAACTAGTGGCTGATAATAGACATCCATATCACTACCAGGAGCATTTTTACCAGGAATCAACAAAGAAAGGATGAAATTTGATTTCTTCATGCACATTGAAGGTGGAAAGTTGTAGGGAATACAAATACCAGGCCAAACGCTATAGCTAACATTCATGGTTCTAAATGGATTAAAACCATCGGTGGCAAATGCTAGATGGATATTTCGACTATCTGCAGCAAAATCTAGATGTTTCTTATCAAAGTCTTGCCATAGTGGTGAATCTGCAGGATGCCTAAGTAGACCATCCTTTTTACGGTCTTCATCATGCCATCTCACTAGACTTGCTGTTTTAGAGGATAGAAATATCCGTTTTAGACATTTCAATATTGGAAAGTAGCGGAGAACCTTTTTAGGAACCTTATATACATGTTTTCCATCTAGGCCCTTCCTTACTGATTTCCACCGAGAAGCCTTACATTTTGGACATGAATCCAACCCCTCGTTATCTTTCCAAAATAGAATGCAGTCGTTATCACAAGCATGAATACTAGTGTATCCGATTCCTACAGATTTCACCAATTTCTTAGCTTCATGAAAGTTTCTAGGCAGTGTCGAACCCTCAGGTAGTGCATCATTAAGTAGATCTAGTAGCAGGTTAAAACTCTTATCACTCCACCCTCCGAGGAGTTTGGTGTGGAGTAATCTAATTAGGAAACGCAGTTGTGTATATTTCTTGCAATTAGGGTATAACTCTTTGCTATTCTCTGCTACTAACTTCTGAATGGCAACTAGCTCCTCACAGGGTTCTAGGTCTGAATTGTTGTCATCAAAATCCCCTTTATCATCTAAACCAGCAGCTAAGTCCCTAAGCAAATCAGAGATGTTATCATCTTTGTCAGTCTCCTCCATAAGTTCAACACCATCAAAGTTTCCATGATTCATAGAAGAGCTAACTTCTCCATGTAAGGTCCATGTTCTATACCCTTTTAGAAACCCATCACATATCAAATGCTCACGTACTTCACTTCCCTCCGTCCAAAATGAGTTAACACACTTTCTGCAAGGGCATAGTATCTTGCTTCCTACCGCTGAATTCTCAAATGCAAAAGCTATGAAATTGTTCACCCCTTGTTGATATATCTTGGTGTGCCTACATGCAGTTTTTAAGTTAATTCCCATGTTAACTACAAATAGAACTTTTAGTCTTTGTGAAATAAGTATGTGTACCTAGCATCATTATCGATCCATGATTTATCCATTTCCCTTTGTGAAAGATCAAGCAGCTTTAGAAATGAACTATAAAATAAAAAAAGACCATAAGAATCAAAGTAGCTACATTCTGTCAATCATGCTCTTATCCATGAAGCCACAGAATGGTTTTAATTTAAACACGATTGCCGTGTTCCTGTCCACACACAATATTAAAAAGATGGCATACAGAAAGATGATCATACCGGTACGCACAAGAAGAGCAACCGCCAATGTTGTGGATGTTCAAATAATCTCCAAAAGGTTGCAAGTTGCCCACTTCGGCTCTAGGCTGGGGTAGACAGTCCTGTGTAGATTCTTTCAGCTACAGCTCCAACGCACCAGTGCAGCTGTACTGTGAATACACATGACATCAAATCAGTACATGTACAAGTATGTTGAGTCCTGAATTGCAAAACAAAGTAGAGCAACATATAGATTAGGCCAAAAAATAAATCAGCATTCTTGTTTTCTATTACTTTGTACAGAAACTCGTCGCAGGGCACCTCTCCCTCGCAGCCACTCTAGCCCACACTGCAGTCCTTATCATCGCGGATCCCAACAGCTGCGGCAAAGAAGCGTTAGGGACCAAGAACAGGATCAAATTGCTTGC
Organism: Miscanthus floridulus; assembly: GCF_019320115.1. Classification (NCBI taxonomy): domain Eukaryota; kingdom Viridiplantae; phylum Streptophyta; class Magnoliopsida; order Poales; family Poaceae; genus Miscanthus; species Miscanthus floridulus. The sequence continues at coordinate 22,309,920 of NC_089582.1, read as the reverse complement.
CTGATGGAATCGATGAGGATGAGGCGGGGGTCACTCACAGTCGCAATTGAGGGCCGCGTGCTGCACGGCGGGGGTTGGGGCACCACTGCGCAGTAGCGGCGACAGCAGTGTTGGGCGGCGTCGGAGGAGTTAGGCGGCGGCGGCGACGGAGTTGGATGACAGAGGAGGAGTTGGGCGGGCGTGGGTAGAGGAGGCGACGGGACTTGCGACGGAGCTGGAGTTGGGCAGATTTGGGTGGCGACGGAGCCAAGTTGGAGGGCGACGGCAGAGCAGGAGTTGGGCTGGCATGCGACGGCGGGTGCTAAGAGGAGGCCGCAGGACCTGCGACGGACCGGCTGGGCAGACGGCCGCAGAGAGGAGGCGGCGGGACCTGAGATGGAGCCGGGGGGCGTAGAGAGGAGGCGACGGGGCCTGCGATGGAGCTAGGCGAGCGGGCGCAGAGAGGAGGCGGCGGCGGTGACTGGACTAGCTTAGGCTGAAGAGTGAAGAATGAAAAGCTAGGGTTTGCATAGGAAGGTATTTAGGCCTAATTTTACCATGAATGGGCCCTGTTTCATTTTCAGTCTCCCACGAACCTGTTCTTTTATTTCCACACCGCGCACCAAAGGCACGGCCCTATACCGACCGAAGGTGTGTCCTATATACTGATCTAAACTGACCAACTGTTTGACTATATAGGTAAATATCTATACCGACAGATGGTTTATCGCAACATGTACATTTACCGACACTTGATCCGTGGGCTAGCTATACCGACCGACGGTGCAACGGTATTAGTATATTTATAACGACACACATGTGACGCTATATTAGTGTTGTGGTGTAGTGAATCCATATTAACGTTATGCATCTAAATCAGCTTAAGCAGTGGCTTTGTAGGTTGTTAGATTACTCTGTAGACGGAGCGACGACTTCACCTAACATAAAGCACAAGGCACTGCTCGCGGGCGCGCTGTAAGCATGTGGCCATCTAGCGAAGTTCGGCGCTTTTGCCTCCATGGTAGTGGTAGGGAGAGAGAGGGGGGACGACAAAGAGTAGAGAGAGTAGTGGGATTGTATGAATAAAAAGATGTATTGACCTGCATTGAAAGTTTAACGGTCTCGAGCTTTACTCACCTACATGGACAACAACTTTTAATGAGGTATACTATGATACTATATATAGGGGCGTGCTAGAGTCCGCCCGTTCGGACGGTAATCTCTGTCCGGCAGTTAATCCCGCCAATTCTGCGCTAATTAATTTCGGCTCGCAGCTTTCCCGCGCGAAGGCCGCGCAGGTAGCCCTCGCGAGGAGACGGTCCAGCAGCGCACCCACGTCAGCTCTGACGCATGCACGCAATGACTTCCAACCAAAAAAAGAAGAAGAAAAGAATCATAACTCCTAAACCAGACGTCTGAATTAAATTTCGATTACACCATCGGGTTTCTTACAACAAATCCTTTAAAACAAGATCCCATATTGATATATTTGGATAAAATTTTAATAACAAATATTTATCTTATGAAGATAGAACATTTTTGTATTGAGCAAAGATGATGTTCTAGGTTCAGAGAACAATGTTCCATCTACGTAAGAAAATGTTCTCGGTTTAGAATAACCGTATTGGTATTATAATATACATAAAATAAATAAATACATAACATAAATAAAAATAATAAAATCTAGAGCAAAGCATAAGGAAAAATAAATAAAAACACGTAATAGAGAAAATTTTAAAAGAACATCACATGGATACTTTTCATACATCCTAAAATACACTATAGAACATCACATGTATACTGAGTGAATATCACTAAATACACCATAAAACAACACTTAAAATATTATAAAACATCACACATATATATTATATGAACATCACTAAATACATCATAGAACATCACATAGATACTGCGTGAACATCACAAAAAACATCATATAACATCACTTGTATACTACGAGAACATCAAACATCATAGAACATCACCTGTATACGACGAGAGCATCACATGTATACTACGCGAACATCACAAAATACATTATAGAACATCGCATGTATACCACGTGAACATAAAAAAATATCAAAGATCATCACATGTATAACACGTGAACATCAAAATAAAACATAGAACATCACAAAAAACATCATAGAACATGACATTATATACCACATGAACATCACAATATACATCATAAAATATCACATCTATACTATATAAACATAACATCTCATAGAATATAGAAAATAAAAAATTAAACATGAAAAATAATTATGTAAGATAAAACATAAAATAGAAAATAAAGAATCTACAGAAAACATAAAGAGAAAAGAAAAATGAAATAATTACAAAAAGAATAAAATATAAAAACATGACAAGATAAAACAAAACAAACATAATAATTAATTATAGTAAAAACACAAAAGAAAGAAATAATAGAAATATAAAAAATGAAAGAATAATGAAAAATCACATGAAACAAAAAATAAAACAAAAATAAGAAAATTGAAGAAAGGACATAAAAAATAAGAAAATGAAAGAAAATAAAAAAGAAATAAAACAAACATAAAAATTAAAAATTAAAAGAATAATAAAAATCACATAAACAAAAAAATAAAAAAATGAAGCACGAAAAGAAACAAGAAGAAAAGAAAACAAAAGAAAAAGAAAAGAAAAAGAAAAGAAAATAAAAATAAAAATAAAAATAAAATAAAATAAAAAACAAAACAAAACATACGTACTTACTGTACCTTACTTTCCTACACTGGGGAAATCGCGTGCACGTGGGCCGCGGTAGCTCCCGTCCGCGCAAACGCTAGGGAAATCACGTGCATGTGGGCCGCGGCGGCTCCCGTCCACAGCCATTGCGCGGGAAAACCATCGTGCGGGAATCATCGGCGGAAGGTTCCCGTCCGAACGCTCGGACGGAAGAATTCCGCTATATATATGCCTTGCTTGATCGTGGGTGCCCTCATAGGACACGTTGGAGCGCTGGTCAAAATGCTCTATACTTATCCTACCTATTATTTTTGTTGTATATGTTTGCTGAGACCTGAGATAGATTATTCATGGCTTGAAACAAACAGGCCCATAGTACCGGGCTAGACCTGCTAACGACGTCACGGAGCTACCCGGTGCCTCGCGAGATTAGAATCGAAACAAAACATGGAAATCCATATAGTGCATAAGTGCAATGACGTCAAATAGGCGTGGGCATGGGTTCACAAATGGTTTGACATTATAAATAAGTACATCTATATATGTAATGTATCTGGGTCTTTGTTAAAAAAAATGTATGTATTTGGGGGCCAAACCTAGGTGCCCAGCAGGGAGGAGGGGTGACGAAGGTCCACCCAAAATTTTCAAATTTGATTTCAAATTTGATTAAACTTTAGGAAACTTTATTATAGTACTGACCCCGTACAAAGGAAAAAAAAAATATAGTTGTGACTCCACTTCTGGCCAAACCAAGCATATTTCAGCCCAAACAAGCAAACAACATGGTCTGTTATATCTTTATAAAAAAATCAATTATCTCTCCCTGAATAATCGTATGAGTACAAGTTTCTTTCTCGAACTCCAAAACGGAAGGAGGGGTTGCCTTCTTTAACCCATAGAGCCGTTTAATTACCATTCTGCGCCGGCTAGAAGTGTTTTTTCTTATTTGAACACTAAATCCGTAAACACCTAATAAGGTTTTTAAACCATAAAAAATATCTCCAAGCTTCGAAAAAAACCGAGAAAAACTTTGAAGATAGATTGGGACACGAGACTCAAATAATATATATAGATGTAGAACTCCGAGAACATCTCTAGTAGCTTCTAGAAATTGGATTTTTTCCTAGCAAAATGAAAAAGAATAACTAGCTAGAGAAAATCTGCAAATTTTCCTAAACATTTGATAAAAACCAATACTCCACTTGGCCAAATTATTGTAGCCCACTAATGATAGTTTAGGTGCAAGATAACTTTTCCTTGTTTTATTGTTTTCTCAAAGAATCTCTATATAACTTTTTTTAGGGAAGGGAAATCTCTATATAACTTATTATTTTAGAAATTCATATATACTTCAACAATTTTTTCTGTATATAATAATTTTGAAACAAAATTCTAGTTTTTTTTGCGGTCTTGCGCTGGCCAACAATTGGGCCCATGTTGTAGGGCTAGTATCGTTGCTTTGTCACACGAACCCATGAGGCGGGACTGGCCGGCCAGCCCACAAGAGAGGGGGGATTCGAACTCTCTATTGTCCATATAAATCATGCTCAAAAAATTATCGTCCATATAAATATATATCCGAAAAACTAATATAATTTGTTGAAAAGATACGGGAACGGAACCAGAGAGAAGCAGCAACAAGTCCTTATCTCTTCGCCGTCCCGCATGTTACCGCCGGCGAGCTCTCGACCTCTTCCCTCTCAGGTACGCGGGGTGTTGCGTAGTTGCTTTAATTTGCTCCCGTTGTGAAGTACATCAAAATATGTGTTCTGTCTGTTTCAAATCATAAGTCGTTCTGTTTTTACTAAATACATAATACATATCAAAAGTTGTGCATTTAGATATAGTGTATGTCTAGATACAAAATTGTAAAGACTACGTAGAAAATAGATAGCCACACAAACCCAAAATCCTATAGCCGCGCTCACGCCGTCGTCCTCCGGCAGATCGCTCTGGTTGGCCGGCGGTCTCCCTGCGATATACTGAGTCTAGTTCGAAAGGCTCTTCCGGCCGGCCACAATTATGTCGCTGACGTCGCTCGGCCAAAGGTCCAAATAAGATTATTACATTTGTGGCTTCCCATGGGATTACATGAGATTCTTATTAGCCTTTACTCTTTACTGTATATATGATTGCTTACATGCAAGTACATCAATATCACAATTCAGTGTAATATATATGTACATGCATGGATATGCCGAACAATTCATTGTATTTTGGAGCATTTATATTAGAGCATCTCCAAGAGTTCTCAAGAATTTGTTCCGAAAACAATGGAGTTTTTCCAACTCAAGCTAAAAAGTATTGGGAGAAATAAATAATACCATCTCCAACAATTTCCAATAATTCACTTCTAAAATATAGAAGACAATTTTACATCAGAAATCCTATACTATTTCTAAATTATCCTAACTACTTTTATATATTCTTTCTCTCTTGTACATTTGCATTAGGAACCATTTCCTACTCTTTATTATTTCCCACGCCCTTCCACCTTAGATTGGGAGACCCACGCGCGGATATATCCATGCTTTCGTTGATTTTTTTTCAAGTGCTAAAGGATTGTGAGGTGGGATTAGGAACTCTTGGAGATGAGTTTTTTTTCTATTCTTACCAAAGATTCTAAATTGGGAGGCTTTATTGAGAACTCTTGAAGATGCTCTTACTGGAAAAGAAAACGTCATAACTCATCCAACAGGCCTGAAATAAACATATGAATGCACATGATCTATCTCGGTGTGTGTGTGTCTATATATATATATATATATATATATATATATATATATATATAGACACACACACACACACTTCCTGGAGTAGTTATTCCCATAATTAATAAATCATGTTGCGTATGTGTACATACTTATTTATCAGTTTGAGTATGTTGACATATTAATATTAAGATACTCCGGCCAAATCTTTACTATGTAAATTATTTTTTCAAAAGAGCACATATTTTTTAATATATTATATAATACTATGATAATAGCATATACAATAAGTATAACCATATACTTTAAGTATACATACATACTTGTCATATATAGTACCCTAAATGGTCTAGTACGATGATATAATCCATCTACATACACTTCGTCAGACCATATACGACCTAAATCTAGAGATATACACATTGGAGTAACTACTTCCTAGAAGCAGGAAATAATTTTCATATATATATATATACACACACACACACACACACACCTGTTGTCCACTACTCCATTCCAAATTTTAAGAGTTTTGGCTTTTCAAGATACATAACTTTTTCTATGTACTTAGATATACATAATAGAAGCATTGTATCCAGAAAAACGTCTTATAATTTGGAACAGAGATAGCATATTAGTTAGCCTAATGCAACCCTCCAGAGAAAAGTTAGCCTATTGCAGCCACGCACAGTTGGTGAGAGAGCTGCAAGGGAAGGCAACACGCCTACACCTCGACCTTGGGCAAACACGTGTCACTTCGATGTGTGCTTCTCGATCTTATATCAACTGATCCTTGAGTCACTACACTTTTTTGTGAGGGCAATGGTAGGTGCTCTACCTTTTCATTTCAGTAGGGGATTGAATAATGTACATTAGTACTTAAGGTCATCTGACCCAACAAGGGAGGAAGACAGAAAATAAAGGATGAAAAAATAACAGAAATGAAGCCATATGCTGGTTAGGTGTCCAGCATCTGCATTGCTTGCCTGAGTGCAGCCACCTCCTGCCTAGTTACAGCCACTAGTTGTATCTCCATTAGAGCTCTGTTATCGTATATACTCGTCGGCATCTTTCTTTCTAAATGTTCCATGTCGTATATGTGATGATTTGGTTTCTAGTTTTCGGGTCAGCTGTTTGCATTCCGCCTAATAGATCAGACCATCATAGTTTCAGATTGGTAACCGATTGCCTTGGTTGAATGTTTGAATCACTACACTAATTTCTACATATATGTTTTGTCGTTCTCACCTCAGTTTGTGCTCCTCTAATTTATCGTCCTAGCAGGTTGGACACGGCGATGGAACTGAAGTTCATATTACGAAGATCGATAATGACGTTGATCACTTCTGGCGAAACTAAAGAACGCAGGAAAGGAGATGGACGTAGAGTTGCTTAGAATTAAAGATGAAGCGACGAGGACAAGGTAAAAGGCGCGTGCCTATGGGTGGCGGTGGCCGGGGAGTCACATCCATCACTGTTTTCTCTTTATTAATGAGTAATAGCCTAGGGTTTCCTAGGAGACATTCGATTGTATTGGTACTCTCTCATTCCAAAAGTATAATGTATCTAAGGCCTTGTTTAGATACCATCCAAATTCCAAGTTTTTTCACTCTCTCTCCATCACATCAATTTTTAGCCGCTTGCATGGAGTATTAAATGTAGGTAAAAAAAATAACTAATTACACAGTTTAGTTGAAAATCACGAGATAAATCTTTTGAGCCTAGTTGGTCCACGATTGGACAATATTTGCCAAATAAGACGAAAGTGGTACTATTCATCGTGTTGAAAAAAGTTGCAATCTAAACATGGCCTAAGCAACATTTACCTACATACTTATCATTAATGTCTATCATCCACTCAAATATGGTAATCAAGTTATCTCCTCATGATTAAAGAAGAGTTACATATATATCACTTGTTTTACCCCATAATTTTTATTTTAGAATTTAATTTGGACCCTACTAAAGGCTGAACACACCCAGCTAGACACCCACCTCCCTCTCTCTATTTTATATTCTTCTTCCACAACCTCCCTCGCGAACACCCCACCCAACCGGCTCCGGTGGCGCTCATATATATGCCGTCCTCTGTTTCCGGTTGTGTGCACCGCCGCCTCCCATCGGCTTTGGTGGTGCACCGTCGCCACCATCTCTGCTGCTAATCCCAATACCCTTCTTACTCTTTGCCCAATTCCCCCATGGCTGCATCGCTTTACTACGTTGTTGTCTCAACTTCCACCGCGGCTGGTCCGTTGGCCGCTCGAGAAGCCCCCGGTGGTGAGTTGATGCATGAGTAAAAAGGACAGCCACATCAAATCCAGAAGGAGTCAACCTCTGACCTCTGTGCTTGTGCGTCAAATATATATATATATATATATATATATATATATATATATATATATATATATATATATATATATATATATATATATATATATATATATATATATATATATAGGGAGAGGCTATTCAGCAGCCGGCTACAAAATAAGTTATTCTGTAGCCACTTCTATTTACCATAATTTTATATACTAATTTACCATAATGTCAATACATATTTACGATAGTTGGGTTACTATAACACATGGGAATATTTACCATAACGTTATAGTAAACCATTTAGTAAGGAGTTACTGTAAATCTCATAAATTAACATAGTAATTATCGTAACTCAAAGTGGCTATAGAATAAGTTATTCTGCAGCCAGCTATAGGATAGTAGTTCATATATATATGTGTGTGTGTGCGCGCGCGCGTGTGCAGGTGTTTGCTCGGACGTCCGGACTCTCTCTCATGTTTTTTCTTATCAGTGTGGCTAGCGCTTAGACGTCTAGACGTTTATCTAATACGCATGTGCCTGCTACTGCTGCGCGCATACGCATGCTGCCCTGCCCTGCTACGCGTGCTACTGTTGGACGAGCCCGCATGTGCCTGCTGTGCTCACAATTTTTGAGCGGGAAGCGGACGCCCGTGGCCCCAATCTCTAGTGATGCATGGTTACCAAAACACGGGAGCTGTAACCGGTCATTGTTGTGGACCTCAACTACAAGCACGAGATTTCTAGTACCCCGCATGCGCCTGTTGCTGCTTGGCGCACCTACGCATGTGTGGGGGTATTAACCCCTATACCCTTACGGTTAGGCTTGGGCCGGCCCGGACCAGGGGGTCTGGCCCACTAGGAGACGACGCGCGGCCTGGCCAATTTGCTCGGAGTCCCGCGCAAGGAATCAAGGCAGACTTGGAGATCAAGCAAGATCCTGGTCGGTTAGAATAGGAATCCTTATTCGGCCACTTATGGCAATTGTAACTGGTTAGGATTAGTTTCCAGATCTGTAACCCTGCCCCCCGGACTATATAAGGCGAGCAGGGGACCCCTGTCAAAAACAGATCTCATCGACATACAACAATATAATCAGACGCAGGACGTAGGTATTACGCCTTCACGGCGGCCGAACCTGGATAAAACCTCGTGTCTGTCTTGCGTCACCATCTTGTTTGTAGCTTGCACATCTGTCTGCCGATAATCTACTACCTTGGGCATACCCCTAGGTAGACTGCCGACCATATTTCGTCGACAGTGGCGCGCCAGGTAGGGGTCCCCTCTAGGGGTTGTGCCCCTTTAGGGGTTGTGCGTGCCGGTCCTTTGGCGAGCCAGATGGGAATTTTCTTCACCGACGTCGTCATCCGCGACAACTCGGGATCCTGCGGTGGGCGACCCTCAAGATCAACTTCGCGATCAAGATTAACATCGTCTGTGGCAACTCAAATGTTCGTCTGGGTCTAGGGCGGACTACGACGACGCGTTTCGTGGGCAGCTACCAATGTGCACAAAGTCAAACAGCAGCCCTAACATTCAGCACGGCGTCCGGCAAGGGTCGATCTGATCAATCATGGCCTAGTTGGTCCCGCTTCGTCTCAAGGGTCTGGCTTCCCTCCACGGCTGCCATGCATGAACGAAGAAGACATATACTTGTTGAAGCTATCGAAGTTGTTGTCGGCGGCCGGCGGCGCACGGCCACGACTCCAAATAGGCAAGCAAGGGCACGTCCGAGTCCTAAGACAAGCAAATAAAGAAAGAGATATATACGTACATCTACAAAGTGCCATGCAAGCTGATTACCAGAAAGTCATGCAAGCTAAATATTGAAGACCATGCAAGGACAAAAATTCATACGTATGCATGTACGTGAGCCGTACATTACGTACAGATTTGTTGCTGCTCTTCCACGTCTCCAACATGAGTTCGACTTCGTCCGAGCCCATCAATTCATTCAAACTGATCATGCTATCAAGAAAGGTGGAGCCGAGCCGAAGCAAGCCGCTCAAGTCATCACGCAAGTCATGACAAGCTGCTAGCAAGCCATGTTGAGCCATCAAGCGAGCCGCTGAGCGAGCCGCATCGAACCACGTCAACCACGTCCCGAGTGGCTCCGCCGAGCTCCGACCACGTCGACCACGACCCGAGCGGCTCCGCCGAGCTCCGACCACGTCGACCACGTCCCGAGCGGCTCCGCCGAGCTCCGACCACCTCGACCACCAGACCACGTCGCAATGATGATCGCCGCGAAGAACGGCGCTATGACAACCACGACCACCGTCACAACAGACCGAAAAGCACGAGGACCGGACAACTTTATCGCCATCGACCAGATTTCTATCCAAAGATAAGTACACTTCTAATATTTATATTTAATACAATTTTCATTACGACATTTCTCCACAAACGTCCTCGTCGTGATTATTCTTCAAATAACGTTTGTCCATGTATACCATCTTAAAGATAACATACAGCTATACTTAATGCAAATCCTCGACCAATCACGTTGATGCTTGACGTCTCCAGAAACGGCTCTGTCTATCGGCTCTCTCCACACGTGTATGAGCGTCCGCCCTCTGCGTTACGGGTCGTCGGCAGCGGCTCCTTAGCGACGCCTTCCTACACGCACACGGGCTCCGCGCTCCACGCTACAATGAAGCTAGCTAGGGCTGGAGGCTAAGCTACATACTAACTGGTCGGGCGGTTTATATTAAATATAAACACAAACTTCATATTAACACTGATGTTTACAAAGCACTAACTGCTTTATCACATCATGCTCATTTGCAAATGACTGATGAGCGTCATACACTATTTCTGCACCGCTGATTTTTCTCCATAATTTATTATTTTGTACATCATGCACTACCGTTCTATATATTTATGTTGCAGAGATCTCGAGCTATGCTCGGGGACTTCGTCGTTTGCCTCTCGACTTGCGCTCGGGGACTGGCGCACCACTCTCCGACCACAGTTTGGACTTCGCCGCTCACCCCTTGACCTGTGCTCGGGGACTGCCCCGACCACTCTCCGACCATAGCTCAGGGACTTCGCGTCTCGACTACATGCGACTGGCGACTCGCATACAGTTGTGATATTTTTTTCTCGTTTAAACCTTGCTACAAGGCTCATACCTCGCCTTCCAACAAGCTCGGGGACTACATCTGTACGATGCACCTGATGGTGCATGCTGTATCTAATTAACAAGACTTTTTTAGACCCTGGCACCACGTGCCTGCGTCACCTACTACCAGGGTCGGGGACTAAGTTGGCACACTTCACCTTGCGGTGAATATGCTTATTTTATCGACCCCTACGCTCTGACTGTTGGCCATAACTACTATTGTACAAGGGTCACTTACATTTCTTTTCAGAAATACAAGTGGGCACACTTGATCAGGAAAGAAATCTTTTTTTTTTCTTTAGAGCACCATGCATTCTTCGGACAACCAGAATCTTCGGCTATAATTGTGGTCTACTGCTCTAAGTGCTGACCAGAATACTGGCACATTTGCTTGGTCAATGTTTCAACCAGTTGGAGATGACATGAAGACAGATCGCATTAGCCGAAGAAGATCGAACGGCGTGTCGCAACATAATACATGGTTCTCGGGGACTAGCTGTGGGGGTATTAACCCCTATACCCTTATGGATAGGCTTGGGCCGGCCCGGACCAGGGGGTCTGGCCCACTAGGAGACGACGCGCAGCCCGGCCAATTTGCTCGGAGTCCCGCGCAAGGAATCAAGGCAGACTTGGAGATCAAGCAAAATCCTGGTCGGTTAGAATAAGAATCCTTATTCGGCCACTTATGGCAATTGTAACTGGTTAGGATTAGTTTTCAGATCTGTAACTCTACCCCCCGGACTATATAAGGCGAGCAGGGGACCCCTCTCAAAAACAGATCTCATCGACATACAACAATACAATCAGACGCAGGACGTAGGTATTACGCCTTCACGGCGGCCAAACCTAGATAAAACCTCATGTCTGTCTTGCGTCACCATCTTGTTTGTAGCTTGCGCATCTGTCTGCCGATAATCTACTACCTTGGGCATACCCCTAGGTAGATTGCTGAGCATGCACGGGGGGACCGCCTCTGCCTGCACTTGTTTCCCATGCCTACTAACGAAAATACTTGCAACATGAAGAACTTGCTGAAACATACGTCTGAAATAGATGAAATATTTGAAACATATGTGTATAACCGTTGCAACATATACAATATTCAGATAAAACACTTTCAGTAAACTTTTGAAACAGCTAAAATATTTGAAACATACACTTATAACATACGTGTATAGCCACTGCAACATATGCAACTTCAGATAAAACACTTATAACTTGCAACATGAAAATGTACTTGCTGCAACCTAAGACTAAAACAGATGAAACATTTAGAACATACTCTTGCAACATATGTGTGAAACATATGCAACATCCAGATAAAAAACGTGTGCAAACATACAAATAAAATAGATGAAACACTTTGAACAAATGCTTGCAACATTCATCTGAAACACTTGCAACATATGCAACATGTGCAAAATTTCCGATCTACTTTTGCAACATCCATAATAAGCATTTGCATCATACTACTGAAATATCTGAAACACTTGAAACATACGCTTGCAACATGCGCTTTCGGCACAACGCAAAATCTCCTTACTGCTTGGAAGAATGGAGGCTCATCGGTTGTGAAGTTCACTGGAAGCAGCGGCTCGGCGGCTGCTCGACACTGCAAGGAGGCAGTGCCCGCACGACAGGGAGAGGGAGACAGATCTAACGGGGGAGCCACTCGTGCTGGGCCTACCATGCTGGTCCATCCGTGACTGGGGCTGTCGGCGCCGTTGCGCCGCCGTTTTGAGGGCCGCTCAGGCCTCCGCGTCGTGGCCCGCTCGTGCTGAGGCCATGCCGAGGCACTGCGCCGGGACGCTTGCCCGTACCGTAGAGAGAGATGGAAGGAGTAGCGCTGGAGGCACACAAGAGTGAGAGGAAGCGAAGGTAGGGAGGCACGAGAGAGAGAGAGAGGAGCAATGTCTTATATTTTCTGCATGCATGCAGACGAGAGAGAGGAAGGGATGGCTGATATTTTCTAAGGCATACATGCGGACGATATGTACAGGAACGGGCAGGTCGAAGTCCGTTCGGACCGACGGACATCCTCAGCCTATCATTATCGTTTCCTTATTGGTAGAGCAACACAACATCTTTGCTTCGTTTTTTCAATCGACATAAGTCGACACTCAAACATGAGTTGGTTCTTTCTCTTTCATCCAAAGAATCGATATCTCCAATCATGATGAGTTGAATCATTGCCTCATCGGACGATGCATTGACCACTGGAGAAGAAGCCCCGGATCCGTCTGCAGCCATAGAAAACCCCTATAAGAGCAACCACAATGTGCTTCAAAAGCAGTCCATAGGGACTAAATTATTCCTTATGGACTAGCTGAAACACTGTGAAAGAAGCAGTAGAGGAGTCCATAGCAAAAGTCGCCCATAGGACTATGGACCACCCATAAGGAATAAAAAAATATTTCTCTCCGTCTCTCTCTGTACCCGCCCTCGAGGCTACCGCCCCGGCCATCTGTGACACCCGCGAGGCCGCCGGCCAGACCATCTGCGCCGCCCCGAGGCCACCACAGCCATTTGCGACGTTCTTGCCGCCGTTGCCGCAGGCATCCATACCGCCCGCGAGGACACCGTCATAGGCATCCGTGCGGCCCACCACCATCAGCACGCTGAACATGAGGAGAAGCGGCCACCAAGCGGCGCCGCCTCCACTCCGGCGAGGGAGAAGCGGGTGAGGGAGGGGCCAGACCTCGGCCGCCCGTAGCCTCGCCGGTGGAGGAACAGAGGAGGGACGGACCAGATCTCGGTCACCCTGGCCAGATCTCGGAGGAGATCGAAAGAGGAGGTGGGCGCCGACTTTTCTGCGGCGGAGGAGGAAGAGGAGGTGGGCACCGGTCTCTGCAGGAGAAGAGGAGGGCGGTGCCAGAGCGGAGTCGCGGAGAAGATGCGCATGCACATGCGCCGCGAGAGGAGCGGGCTACAGGGAGAAGATGCCGCTCATCAGTTGGGACCGTGGGTTTTTAATTTTATTTTTATGTGGACCCCACCTTATGGGCTGGACATTGTGGAAGATGAGATAGCAAAAGACTACTGATGCTGAGGCCCGCTCATATGGACTGGTTTGCCATATACTTTTTCAGCCGTACTTTTTTCAGCCAATGAACAATATTTTTCTCTCATAATAAATCAACCAACAGTACTTTCAGCCATAACTTATCAGTCAAGCGAACAGGGTATACATCAACGATTGGGGATTGGGGTGGGAGATGCAATGGTAGGATCATGCCGGTTTGGGCTGACCCTTTAGGGCCTCTTTGGCACGGCTTATGCCGGCTTCGGCTTCATCTATTTTGCGTAAATTGAGGCACTGTAGCGTGAAGCCGTTTTGTAAGTCGGGGTTAAAATGAACTAGAAGCCGGAAAAAGGCAATTTTTCTGGCTTCACCGGCTTTGGCTTTACTGGTGAAGCCGTTTGGATGAGCCGTGTCAAAGGAGGCTTTAGTCGTGTCATGTGTGGCCAGTAGATGCCATCCCATGCACGACCCTACACATCGGTGGGGGGTTGGCTCGGGTAGGATTGTCGAACTAGCTTGTCCATCGCCATCTATAACTCTGACCAGCTGCCATCATATGCCGTGGGCAAGCACATCGTGGCCGCACGCCATGGACACAATGTCCTCTAGCTCTGAGCGTCCCGAAATAGTAGTATATGCGACCGTTGGTGATATAGCTTAATTCAAATGATAAATGTCCCAAAAAGTAACACATTGTATGTGGCTGAGCTGTGTAGCCACCGAAGATCACAGGTATATGATCAACTTTTGGCTTATTGTTCTATTGTTATCTTCTATCTGTTCCAAAATAATTGCACATCTCATTTTTTGAGTAGTAAGACTTTTTAAAATTTAACCAAATAAATACAAAAGTATAGTAATATTTCATAATAAGTATCTTCTTTAGATTAATAGTTGAATATAATTTCATAACAAACATATTAGAACATATCACATATGTCAAATGTCTCGTTGATAATATTTTTCCAAGTCTAGTTGAAATCTTCAAAAAGTGGAGATGTGCAGTTATGTGTTACGATGGGTGGAACATGTCAAATGTCTCGTTACAAATTGGCTGTGGCCAACACGGCAGCGATGCCTCCTCCGTTGTTGTCCCCACGGCGCCACTATAAATATCACTATCACCATGACACACAGCTCCATCCAAAGCTCACCACGAGTAGCCGCAGTACGTACTGAGGAACCAATGGCGCCGCCGCTGTCACGTCTCCTCGTGATACTCCTACTAGCGCTTCTCTTCTCCGCCGGCGCCGGGGCAGACAGAAGCACCGACGGTGGCCACCACCAGAGCCAAACGACGCGCCACGCCCGCATCTTCAGCTTCGGCGACTCGCTGACCGACACGGGGAACTTGCTGCGCATCCTGGGCAAGGGGACGCTGATCAGCCGGCCACCGTACGGCGAGACCTTCTTCGGCCGCCCCAGCGGCCGCTTGTCCGACGGCCGGATCATGATCGACTTTTTCGGTGAGCACCGCCATGGCCGCCTTCGACTTTCTCGGTAAGTGGTCTTCTCGATCTCAGTTGTGGTCGATGATGACATCTCGTGTGCGTGGTCGATCGTCGTCCATGCATGCAGCTGAGGCGCTGGGGGTACCTGAGCCAACACCGTACCTCGCCGGGAAGACGGCGGCGGACTTCCGGCGCGGGGTGAACTTCGCGGTGAGTGGAGGGACGGCAGTGGACGCCGCGTTCTTCGAGGGCAGAGGGCTCAAGATGTTCGTGCGAGTCTCTCTTCGGAACCAGACCAGGTGGTTCAAGAATGTTTTGCAGCGTCTTGGCTCGGTTCGTGGTAAGTTCTCGACATGTATGTCATACTATTATCATATATCACGATAGCTAGTTCCATCTATCTATACTATGAATATGAATTCTTCTGGAAATATTATGAAACTGCACCCTAATTGTTTGCCACCCACAATAACATCTCGATCAGAGCGGAGGAACATGACGGCGACCTCCCTGTTCATAGTCGGGGAGATCGGGATCAACGACTACATCATCAGCGGACTCTACAGAAACCGCACCCTGATGAGCGAGCTGAAGACCGTCTTCCTGCCGCAGATCATCCGCGCCATACGTTCCACTGTGACCGTGAGTCGTCGTCGTTAGTTGTTCCCTTCCAAACATGCTATATGCGTGCTCACTCACTTTCCAACACGTCTACACTTGACTCACGTCGTCGTCGTCGTAAATGCACAGCACGTGATCGCCGCCGGGGCACGCACGGTGGTAGTCCCTGGGGTCATACCGCTCGGCTGCGAGCCGCAGCTGCTGGCGCTCTTCCGGGGACGCATCGGCGCCGGAGGCTACGATCCGGCGTCCGGCTGCATAACGTCGCTGAACGACCTCGCCGAGCTGCACAACCGCGAGCTGCGCCGCATGCTCAGGGGCCTCCGCCGGCGCCGCGCCCACCCCTGGTCCGGGACGACGACGACGTCCGTCGTCTACGCCGACCTCTACCGCGCCGTCACCGACCTCGTCGTGTCGCCCGGCAGACACGGTACGTATACGTGCGTGCACACATTATATTCTGTTGATTGATGATCATCACTTCCTACGGTGCATGCGATCGGTCGCAGGTTTCGGGGATAGACCGCTAGAAGTGTGCTGCGGCGGCGGCGGCGGCGCCTACAACTACAACACGGCGTCGTTCTGCGGCGCGGCGGGGACGAAGACATGCGCGGACCCGTCGGCGTACGTCTACTGGGACGGGGTGCACTTCACGGAGGCCGCCAATAGACGCATCGCCTGCTCCGTGCTGCAGAGGTTATCGTGGGTCGTCACGGAGGCTGGCCGCTGTAAGATCGGGTGCGCCTGCGCCTGATAGTGTACGTCATCAACAAAACATCTAGAAACGATCCGCAACAAGGCGCCGTGTAATCCTAGGTTTGATGATCAAATATGTATACTAATATTTATGATGCGTGCTAAGTGTTATTATTAAATTAGCTATGTAATATATTTTCATAATAAATCTATTTGAAGATATAAATGGTGATACTATTTTCTATAAATATAGTCAAACATATGATTGTTTGATTTTTCTCAAAAAGCGAGATTTTTATTCTTTTTAGAAGGAGGAAGTAATATTAACAATTAAATATATTGTGCCTTGCTACGACATCTTGTTGCACGACTTAACATCTATTTAACGATTGTGTCATCCATCTGTTACAATATGTATTAGAATCTTACTCTATACTCCAACGCTGCACACACAAATGCGCGTCGTGTTAGTCCAAGTCAAATTTCGAATTAGGAGAGACGTGATGATACTTTTTGGGAAATAAAAAATGGACAGAAGAATCACTTCTCTTCGCTCTTGAATACGAGAATTAGGGGCTTATTTGTTCCCTTCTCAACTTAACCTGGCTTGTATCTGGGATGCAGGCTCTGTCAGCCAAGCCTAAGTAGATGCTAGCCGAGCTGTTTGGTTGGTCGCATGACTAGATATTTTTTTATTTTACTTGAATCAATGCTTAGTAATTATTTTTATCATATAAGCCTTAATCTATTTTGAAACATACTAATGCAGCTTAAAATGTGCTAATCATTTGCTAATGGCACCATTAACAAGCCAATACCTTAATTTCGCGAGCCTGGTTCTTGAGAAACAGAATTTCTTTGCACACGGGGCACATGCTTTGGCATTCATCCAACCAACTAAACATCGGATGCATCTAGCCAGCCTGGCTAAGTGGCTAGCCCATATGCAGGGAACCAAATGCCCACTAGATATCTCTATAAGACTATAATATTTCTATAAATCTAATAATAATAATAATAATAATAATAAAGAGTGAAGTATTTCTTCCAACTTGCTTTTGTACTTCCCAAACTATTTCGTCTCATTTTTTTATTTCCCAAACTACTCTCACGTTCCGTCTCCCTATATTCTGAATTATCTATACCTCTCTATATGTACCAAATATTATATCTAGTTGTACACGTTGCTATATACGAAAGTATATTTGGTTTGCAGTCCTAGTACATTAAATAAATTGATGTAAAGGGAAAAGGAAGTAAATCGGAGTCATCCTAGGCGTAGCTGTAGGCATGGCAAGCATTCTTGAAGAACTGCGAGTACGTCGACGCGCACATGTCACTAGTAGAGAACAGTCTAAGCTTCCATTTTTGGCCCCGGGACTAAAGACAGAATTAGTCATAGTTGGAGCAACCAACCGGGACTAAAGTCCCATACCCAACAGCTAAAGGCGCAGCTTTTGCAGGAGGGAAGCAGGAGGGGACCTTTAGTCCTGGTTCGTGATTCAAACCGAGACTAAAGGTCACCCTCCAGTTCCGGTTGGAGCTACCAGCCGTGAGTAAACCTTTAATCCCGGTTGGCGGCTCCAATCGGGACTAGAACTTTACCTGTAGTCCGGATTTATACCACAAACTGGGACTACATGTCCTGGGCTATATACTTTCTCCTTCTTCCTCCCCTAGCCCGAGCCATTTCAAGCTCTCTGCCTGCTGTCTGTTCTTGCTCGTGGAAGGAGTTCATGCTTGCGGGATTGGTGAAGACTTCATTACTCCATCCATTCTTCGGTTCTAAAGGTTACCAACTTCATCCTCCCATGTTTCATCACTAGCATGGCTCATTTCTTGTGGTTTTTTAGATTGGGAATGATGGTGGATTTTTTTATTTATATCCCATTTGATCTCGAAATCACTTGATAGTTTGAATATGAAGTTGAAGGAAGCTTATAGTAGTTCATCAAAACTAGTATGCACCTTTCATTGTCTCATTTCATGGTCTAGAAATAGAGAAATTTTTGGTTTTCTAGATTGGGAATAATGATGGATATTTTTGATTTATATGCCGTTTGAGCTCAAAATCACTTGATAGTTTGCATATGTAGATGAATGAATCTTATAGTAGCTCATCAAAACTAGTATGCACCTTTCATGGCCTCATTTCATGCATGGTTTAGAAATTAAGAAATAAAAGTTTTTTTAGTATATAGCTCATTTAATTTCATGGTTCACAAAATGAGAAACTTATAGTAGTTGATGAAAATGAGTATAGAGAGTCATAGATGACGACTGCTTCCGGGTCCTCGGCCTCGCATGGGGTCCCTAAGCGACTTGAGGCCGGACCTTCCTCTCATTGCGTGCGGCAAGTATGGGCAGAAGATTGTGAGGGAGTACAGGGTGAAGAAGAAGGGCCCCAAGCAAGAGCGCATCTTCTACACATGTCCGGATCGTGAAGTGAGTAATTTTTTGTCATGTTTTGCTATGGTTTGTAGCTATTTTTCGTGATGATTTTGATTAAAGTTCTTGATTTATTGTTATAATTTTAGTGGGATGGCACTGGATCATGTGATGGTTGGTACCGGGAGGAAGAGTATGTTGAGCATGTCCAAAAATCTCTTGCAAAGGAGACTAAGGTGGCTGATGAGAGTGCACATGTGTATGATGAGGCAGTGAACTAGCAGAAGAATGATCTGTCTGTTTTAGTTGGAATTGGTCGCGAAATCCTTATTCTACTAAAGTGCATTATAGGTTTAGTTTGTTTAGTGATATTTGGAATTGTCTACATTGTATCAAGGCTTTAATAAATTAATGTTCAAGAGTACGTGAAACAGCTGTGTGGTATATGATATTAATTAATCATGTTGATTGATGGATATTTTGGATCTTTTAATTAACTACTAACCATGCATATTGTATAATTACAAGTTTTTGATATGGTGTACGTCATGTAATGCAGATGAACTGGCAATGGATGTACAACGCTGACCGTCGCTCCCCAGAGTTCATGAGGGGCGTGCATGATTTCTTAAATGTGGCCAAGGCAAACATGCGGAATGGTTTCATGTGCTACCCATGTGTTCTATATAAGAATAAGAAGAATTATTCTTGCTCAAGGAAAATTCACGAACACCTGTTTACGTCGAGTTTCATGCCAAACTATGTTTGCTGTACTAAGCACGGAGAAAGATGTGTTATAATAGAAGAAGATGATGAAGAAGGGGATGATGATAACATGATTATTCGTGGTTTTGCTGAATACGGTGCCTTTGATGATACTGCAATGAGGGAAGCTGAAGAAGAGGTAGCTGCTGAAGAAGAGGTAGCGGCAGAAGATGAGCCCGATGATGATCTTGGTCAAGCCATCTTTGATGCACAGAGAGAATGCAAAAGTGATAAGGAGAAGATCAAGTTCGAGCGCATGTTAGAGGATCACAAGAAATTGCTATACCTGACTGCCGAAGAGGAGCAAGAAAAGTTGGGTACCACACTGGAATTGCTGCAATGAAAGGCAAAGAATGGTGTATCTGACAAGGGATTTGGGGAGTTACTGACTATCGCAAAGAAGATGCTTCCGAAGGCAAACGAATTGCCCGCCACTACATACACAGAAAACATGCCGTCTTCCCTCTGGGATTAGAAATCTAGAAGATACATGCATGTTCTAATGACTGCATCCTCTACCACGGCAAGGAGTACGAGAATTTGGATGCATGCCCGGTATGCTGTGCATCACGGTATAAGATTAGGCAAGATGACCCTGGTGATGTTGACTGTGAACATCCTAGGAAGATAATCCCTGCCAAGGTGATGTGGTATGCTCCTATAATACCACACTTAAAATGTTTCTTAAAAAACAAAGAGCATACAAGTTACTCTATGTATCTACAACCTTCCTCCATGGCTACGCCTGAAGCGGAAGTTCATTATGATGCCAGTACTCATCCATGGCCCGAAGCAACCTAGAAACAACATTGATGTGTACCTGAGGCTATTAGTTGAGGAACTTCTACTTTTGTGGAGTAGCACAGGCGTACGTGTGTGGGATGAGTACAAATAGGAACACTTTGACCTGCGAGCATCATTGTTCGTAACAATCAATAATTGGCTTGCTCTTAGTAATCTTTCAGGACAGTCAAAAAAGGGATATAATGCATGCATGCACTGTTTTCATGACATGGAAGGTATATTTTTGAAAAAATGTCAAAAGGTCATGTACATGGGCCATCGTCGATTTCTTCCATTGAATCACGCCCTAAGAAAGAGAGCCAAGCATTTTAAAGGTAAGACAGAGCACCAAACAAAGCTTGACAACCGTAGTGGTGAGGATTTATTCAATATGGTCAAGGATGTACAAGTAGTCTTTGGGAAGGGACCTAGCAGCCAACCTATTCCGAATGATGCTAACGGACACGCACCCATGTGGAAGAAGAAGTCTATATTTTAGGAGCTACCCTACTGGCAAGTCCTAGAGGTCTACAACATGATCGACGTGATGCACCTGATGAAGAATCTTTGTATGAACCTGCTAGGCTTTATGGGTGTGTATGGGAAGTCTAAGGACACACTGGAAGCAAGACAGAACCTACAGTGTATGAAAGAATGAGAGAACCTATATCCAGAGAAGGTAGATGATGGATGCCAGTACTTAAGTCTTGCCAGCTACACTCTTAACAAAGAAGAGAAGGAAAGCATGTTTGAATGCCTAAACAACATCAAGGTCCCATCTGACTTCTCCTTGAATGTAAAAGGGATAATAAATATGACAGAGAAGAAATTCCTAAACTTAAAGTCTCATGACTGCCACATGCTTATGACACAATTGCTTCCGGTTGCATTGAGAGGGATTCTACCTCCAAATGTACGATTAGCCACTGTGAAACTATGTGCATTCCTCAACGCAATTTCTCAAAAGGCGATCAATCTAGCACATCTAGCAAAGCTACAGAATGACGTGGTCCAATGTCTTATCAGCTTTGAGTTGGTGTTCCCGCCATCCTTCTTTAATATTATGATGCACCTCCTATTTCACTTGGTCAAAGAGATTAGTATTCTCAGTCCTGTGTTCCTAAACAACATGTTCTCCTTTGAGAGGTTCATGGGAGTCCCAAAGAAATATGTTCACAATCATGCTCGGCTGGAAGGAAGCATCGCCAAGGGCTACGGAACAGAGGAGGTCATTGAGTTATGCGTTGATTTTATTCCTGACCTCGACCCGATTGGTGTTCCTGAATCACGACATGAGGGGAGACTAAGTGGAAAGGGAACACTTGGAAAGAAAGCATATATGGGCAAGGAGGATGATTATTTCCATAAAGCACACTACACAGTTCTGCAAAACTCCTCCTTGGTGGATCCGTATATCGAGGTACACAAGGACATTGTACGATCTGAATTCCCGGGGAGGACTGAAGCCTGGATTACGCGTCGGCACATGGAACCTTTTGGCGGTTGGTTGCGAAAATGATATCAGGGTGCCGAGAGTTTGGATGACCAACTGTACTTATTGTCTAGGGAACCATCTTGGCATATCCTAACATTCAAAGGGTACGTGATAAATGGCAATACATATTACACGATAGCCCAAGATAAAAGGAGCACCAACCAAAGTAGTGGTGTCCGCATAGATACCACAGACCCAAATTGGAATAAGGAAACATATTATGGCCGCATAGAGAAGATATGGGAATTAGACTATGGACCTTATTTTAAGGTCCCTTTGTTTCGGTGCCAATGGGTGAAGGTGACCGGAGGTGGGTTAACAGTGAACCATCAGTACGGAATAACAACAATGGACCTCAACAATCTTGGGTATAGAGACGAACCATTCGTCTTAGCCAAGGATGTGAATCAGGTTTTCTATGTGAAGGACATGTCTACCAAACTGAAGAAAGGGAAAACCAACGACAA
The DNA here is from genome assembly GCF_019320115.1 of Miscanthus floridulus. Taxonomy (NCBI): domain Eukaryota; kingdom Viridiplantae; phylum Streptophyta; class Magnoliopsida; order Poales; family Poaceae; genus Miscanthus; species Miscanthus floridulus. Next base: position 22,287,384 of record NC_089582.1, on the reverse strand, counting down.
CGGCTTGGACAATGAGCCAAAGCGCCACATAGTTCTTTTAGGGAAAAGAAACATCATAGGAATCGAGGACAGGTCTGACATGTTAGAAGATCATGAAAAGAATGATGGAATTCCGTCCTTCACAGTAAACAGTGACCCAAGCATCTTGCTAAATAACGAGGACACTCCATGGTTATGGCGCGATCAAAACCAAAGGACATACGTCAAGAAGTTCATTGCTGTTCCCACTTGATATGGTGATGTATTAGACCTATTATGTAATAATTGTGACTTTAGATTTTTTTGTCGTGCTTTCATATTTTCTATGGTTTAAATGAATTTTCTGCTTGACGGTCACAAACACCAATTATAAACCGTCAACATAACCTGCATTTATACTTAATTCCATCACCAAACATAGGTATAGGGATTTAAACTAATAAATTCCATGAGTTTGTTGAATTTGTGTTTTTAGTAGGGTTTATCTAGAAAACCGTCAAGGGGGACCTATTCGTCAAAGGAAATTACGGAATTCCACCGCGTAAACAGCGTGGGAAGATTCTAGAAGACTCTAGGAGGCTCTCCACCGAAGCAGACCCCGAGGGGCTGCCATGCGTGGCCCCACCTACAGGCCAGCCGACCTGTGGGTCCCACCAGTCAGCCTCCACTTCGAAAGTTAGTTTCCCACTGCCATTGAGATCCAATCTTCGCTGTTTATTCAAGTCGGTTTGATCCGAGGGTTCAGGATTGATGATCCAGCCTATATATATATCAGCCCCTACCCCCCTCCCTCAGTAGATCCCAGAAAACCCTAATTCATATCTTCAGGATCAGAGCCAGCTATCAAGAGAAGATTAGTCCTCCATAGGATCTAGTCTTGTAAATAATAGTGAGATGGATAGTGAGGAAAGAGTTTGGAGGAGGTGCCGACCTATTGGTGCCCTCTCTATGGCTTGTACCTTGACGGATACAAGTTCTATTTGAGCTTGCCTCTGAGATTTCTCTAGTAATCAACTTCTGATTCAAGTAAGCTGCCTGTTTATATTATTCATCAGGTTCACAACTTGTTTGAGTGCTTTATTCTTTATCCGGGAAGAGTAAAGTAGTACTTGTAGTGTAAGCGTGGTGCTTAGACTCTGGTTACTTGTGGATGCATCTTGCATTCTGGATTAGTGGTAGCTCACGAGGGTGACTCTTATAGCCTCGTTGAATCCTCTATAGTCCACCTCCCATTTGTAGGGCAAGTAGGACACGATTACTATGGGAAGCATCCTCTACTGGTGTCTTTCCTTAAGTAATGTCCCATGTTGAATAGTAGAAGACATAGCTTACCCGAGTCAGAACTAGAGAACCTTAGTTTTCCTCTCTATGCTCTTATTTATCTTAACCTTGTTGCTACCCCTAGTTAAGTTAGATTGTAGTTAGTCTCACACATTTCCCTATGGATACGATACTTGGAATAGTTTTGGTTAAAAGCTACAATGGTATTCGTGCGCTTGTGTATTTATCTGTGTGCATTAAATATACCAACAAGCTTTCTGGCGCCGTTGCTGTGGATACGTTTGCTGAATTAACTATGAGCCTAGCTTAATCTCTTATCTTTTATCTTCTTTCTTTTATTCTTTTCCTTTTATCATGGATTTCACTCCTATCTACCTATACACTACCTATACGGTGCACCTACAAGCACGCGCCTAGAGCCACCAAAATCTATAGAGCTTATCCTTACACCTGGTTATGAGCTACGCCTGTGTTTTATAAAACTAATTCGGGATCAATCCTTCTCGGGAGAAGGCAACAAAAACCCATGCTCACACCTACAAGAGTTTGAACAAACCTGTGCATGTTTGCGTATCGCTGTCATGTCTGACAAACCCTAAAGATGGAAGTTATTTCTATTCTCTTTGATGGGAAGAGATAAATAATGGTACAGTCAAACCGTAGGAAGTTTGCAAGCAGATTGGGAAACGTTGTGCTCTAAATTTTGTTTACGTTTCTTTCCCATCTCTAAAGTGGTAAGCCTTCGAAAAGAGGTTCTAAATTTTAGACAACTAGAAGAAGAATCTCTTGGCATATCATGGGATCGTTTTAATGACCTCATCATCACTGGCCTGGACCTTGCTATTCTAGACCCAATGCTCCTTCAACATTTTTACATGGGTCTTAGCAAGCATTCCATGGAATCCCTTGATGAAGCCTCTAGAGGAGCTTTCCTTCATCTGTCTGCTAGTGAAGCAAGGTCTATGCTTGATAAGATTAGTGGAAAAACTCCCTTCACTAGCAATCATAATAAACTCCTCGAGGAAGAGAAGGAATCATCTCCCGAACAAGAAGAGAAAGTTTTGATAGCCAAATCACAATCACTTCAATCCCAAGGTTTAACTATCAATCCTAAACCATCTATACCCCAAAATCCAAATCCTCCAAAGGAAGAAGAAATTCAATCTTTTGAATTTTCTTGTGAGGATGATCTTTTTGATGATTTTGGGAAAAGCTTAAACTTCTAGTTCCACAAGAGACCTTCGAGCGAATATAATTCAATTCCTCTCAAGAAGCGATCTCTTAGAAAGCATCCTTATTCCCATGTTGGACACTGGGAAGAATTCAAGGATGGCATGTCAAGTGAACCCATAGAAGGAGAGATAAGTCATTTAGAAGCAATTCCTATCTTCTCCCCTTATATGCCCACATTAGATGTCTCATTCAAACCCATCCTTGACCCCGACGATTTCTCTTATGCTCTTTCTCCTGAAACTCATGATGATCTTAGAAATCCACCAAGACACCCAAAGTATAGGAGTTATGGAGGCCACAAGGATGACCAAGAAGGGCAACGACAATGGTTAGAATGTATTAAGAACTTATATGCCATTGCTAAAGAATGGATGGATAAGAACGAAGTCTTATGGGTAGAATCCAAACTTGGCTTAGATCCAAACGGTGAGCTTAAATCAATCTCTTTAATAAACAAGACTCATCGAAGTTTGGAGGAGGCCTTACACGAGATCAACCCAAGAGCCACCAATCCATGGAAAATCTTGGACAATAAAACATCCAATGAATGTCATAGGCATGGAATGATGGAGACAATGTTTCCGCCTATAGACATTCATGAAGAAACACCCCTAGAGCTTGAAAAGGAAGATGACATCGACGAGCATGGAAGTTATTTCATGAGCATCTCATCAAATCCATGCTCACATGAGAAATCTCCTGAATCAATCGGTCTTTCCAACATTGCCACACACGAGATCTTCAACCTCCTCATACTTTCTGTTCATGAAGACTTTGAAGGGGTGGTTGTAGATGCATATGTTTATAATAAATATTACAAATCTCGTTGGCATGAATCTTGAGATAGGCACCCAAAGTCTAGTGTTGGAGGGGATACCACTTCACCAATTAGAAACACAATTTGAAGGTTTCCCAAGGATAAGCTTCTGCCCTAAAACAAGCACTTTCGGAAGATAATATGAGTTTTCACCTTCTGTTGTGATACCCTTGTGAAATGAGCATAGAAACATAATTGTGAAAATATTCCTTCGGGTATTATTGTCACTAACCATTCTAGGTTTGAAGCAAAAAGGATGAACGATGATGACTTAAGGTATGTCCAACCAATCATCATGCAACATTGAATCACATCCATCCAAACTTGATTTTGCCTTGCAAAATTCATGTGTGGGGGATGAACTTCTCTAAAAAATCTTGTGCTATGTTGCTAATTCATCTTGGTTGTGTCTACCTTTAAGCCATGCTTAATTTGCTAAATAACAATCATTCTCTTTCATCTCTATTTGAATAAATCTCTATAATGCTTTTATGCTACCTTTGTTTACTATAGTATGCTTAAGGTTTGGAGGATGATCTTACATCTTCAAAATTAGGCATGGTGCTTAGTTTAAACTGTTTTTCCTGAATTAAATCAGACACAGTATATAGTTTGATTCTTGAACCAAAAGGGTGTGCTGATTTTACTTCTAAAGGCTTTTAAATTAAGCATGGTGCTTAGGTTAAAATGCCTTTCTAAATCAAATTAAACATGGTGTCTAGGTTGATTTTTGAGTTGATAGTATGTTTTAGTAGGCATTGGATATTTTGTGGACTAACCCTTGTAGGAAACTTTTAATTCAATATTGGTAAGTCACGAGATGAATTCAAATCGGAGATGAAGCTAGGCACATGATGAACTCCAATAACATTGTGCAAAGAAGAAATAGCTCATTCATGATGGATGGAAGAACTGGATGAATGAATATGAGCTATGCCTGTTCATGGTTTGGCATGAATCTACAAACCCAGCCACCAGTACAACTATGGAACAAAGAGGAAGAAGACGAGTTCATAAAACAAAGGGTGAGGTAGAAGGACCAATGAAGTGGCAAGATCAAAGAAGCAAAAAGATAACATGACAAAAGGATGAGAAAGAAAAGGTGCAATCTAGGAAACAAGAAGCTCATGAATAGCTCAAGATGCGAGACTAGCCGAGCAAGGAAAACTTTAAGCAAAAGGGAAGAACCATCATGAGTCATCTACCCTTCGTCATATGGTGTCTTCACGCTCTAATGATAAAGGTAACATCCTAAGGTAAATGGTCATTGTTTAAAAGGCTTTTCTTGATTCTGGTAGGCATACAAATAAGAAACAAACATGTTTGGGTTACAACTCTATTACTTGATTCAACTTGATTAACTCAACATATTAAGCTTGTTCCTAGCACGACTTTCTTGATCTCATAGTCTTAACCAAATGAGTTAAAAAGTGCACATCTTATCTCTGGAAGATGATAGTTATAATCATGTAAAGATTGATACATTATGTAGAAAAAGAAAATCCTTCAATAGGTTAAGCAATTTAACCATTTTGGCCAAATGTACTTAAATGCTATATTCATGCTCAATCTTCTGATCGTAACACCCATGTTACAATTAAACAAAGTGCATAACATCAACTTCATCTTGTCCCATGTGCCTAAGGTTAAAGAAGAATAAATAAATTTTTTGGTTTTGTAGGTGTTTTCCCACCAAGAGAGCCCATGCACTTGATCTCTACCTTGTCTTATGAGTAGGACACACTTCAAGCAAAGTGTAAGGGAAATATAGTCGACTCCCCAATTTCTACAAGTGAAGGTCCTGAACCTGTCAAACAAAAATAAAAACTCAAAACTAAGATAGGTTTGGCGGAACAAGGTGGCATCACCATTAGAGGCGCCACCTCAAGAATTCTCATCTTCAGAACAAACCAAGGTACTTGATCAATAAACTTCACAAGGAGAAGTCCGGTTCGAAGGACTTACAATACCGAACCCTCACCGAAAGAGATAGCTTGGGGGAGAAGCACTCCTGTGTATCCAGGTAAGTATTCTTTCTCCTTTTTGTTTTAATTTTAGTTTCTTTTTAATAGTTAAAAAATAATGAATGAAAAACAAAATAAAATTTTATCTTTGCATTAGTCATCTATAGTAATAATGTGTGATCTAGTAAAATAAAAAAAATAAAAAAATGTGTCTAGTTTGCTTTAATTTATTTTTAAGAGTTGAATAAAATAAAGAGAACTCAGAATAATCTCTTAAAATGGAAATAATGAATAGTTGCTTTGTTGTAATTCCTTTTAAGTACCTAGTTTTCAACCTTGAATTCTTCCAAGTTTTGGATAAGATTATTTTGATATAAGGATTTACTCTGAACTTGAAACTCGTGGGTAGTATATGCTTGATCTAAGTCTAGGTAATTAATGGACATGATATGAGATGGTCTGAGCTGCTGTTTATCTTATTCCAAGTGACACTAAAGTTCCAGAGATTTATTTTTTTAAACACAAAAATGCTATATGATAAGTTTCTCTATGATAAAGCTTGAATTCCCTACCAGAGCCATACATGTTATTTAGGCTAGGAAAACTTTCACATATATGCTGCTTACTTTTGCATTGAGTTTTGTCAATCTTTATTGACCCTTATGAGAGATTTATCATGCTCTTAAAATCAAGATCACGTACACACCACCCACATATGCACTACTCCTACACTGGGGGTAGGCGCAAAAAACATACCTTCCATCTAGATCCATCCAAAAATATTCTACTCCTACACTGGGAGTAAACCCAAAAACATGCTTGTTAGGTTTTCCATCCACCAAATAAATGCTTCAGGTTGTTATTGATGTCTCTCTCAAAGTTTTGTTGTAGAAAAGAGACATGGGGCTATGCAAAAGTTATTCAAAAGTAAAAAAAGAAAGAAAAGAAAAAAAATAGAGATTGAGAAAAAAAATGGACAAGTGTCCGAGATATCTAAAACAATGGGTACTTAGATGCCCATCTGAAAAAAGATGAATAAGATAGACCCTGCTCTCTAGCAAATGTTTTCAAGTTTTAAAAGAGAGATATGTTTTCAAGGAGCAAAGTAGAATTAGGTTAGCCACCATTCATATCCACCATATATCCACACACATGTACATCTTGATTTGATTGTATGACTCAACTCTCTTTGGATCCGTTGTTTGACTTTACAATATATGCATTGCAAGTATGCTCTAGCTTTCTCTCTACCTATGAACTCCACATAAGCCTTAGTAGTAGGAAGATAAAAGGCATAACACCTTTATTGCCTTGGTGAGGATCCACAAATACCATATATATTGAGAAACTTGAGAGTGTCATATAATAAAATCTCTGAGTTTTATTTTGAAAACTTATAAAAACTCTGGAACAATGGTGAAACAAACAACTTGAGACATAGTGCATGACTTGATCGTCCTGTCTTTCAATTGCTCAAGACCCAAGTGAAGGTTAAGAAGCCCCATGGTTGAAGGTAATATGGGTAAGTTTGAAAGTCAGATCAGTTTATTCTAATTCGGAGGAGATTTTTGATTGAACACATGTGTACTTTTGAAGCATGAAAGCATTGTAGGAACTCTTGATCCATAGTTAAGTTTAGCTTTGCTCAGGAACTAGCAAAGGTTAAACTTAGGGGAGCTTGTTGACGGTCACTAACACCAATTATAAACCGTCAACATAACCTGCATTTATACTTAATTCCATCACCAAACAGAGGTATAGGGGTTTAAACTAATAAATTCCATGAGTTTTGGTGAATATGTGTTTTCAGCGGGGTTTATCCAAAAAACTGTCAAGGGGGACCTATTCGTCAAAGGAAATTACGGAATTCCATCGCGTAAACAGCGAGGGAAGATTCTAGAAGACTCTAGGAGGCTCTCCATGGAAGTAGACCCCGAGGGGCTCCCATGTGGGGTCCGACCGACCCCACCTACAGGCCGACCGGCCTGTGGGTCCCACCAGTCAGCCTCCGCTTTGAAAGTCGGTTTCCCACCGCCATTGAGATTCAAGTCGGTTTGATCCGAGGGCTCAGGATTGACGCTCCGACTTATATATATCAGCCCCTACTGATGAGGACATCACTTCTTTAGAGGCACCCGTTGATCCTCCAACTGTCATGCAAGGTCCAATGACCCGGGCTCGAATGCGACAACTCAATTTAGAGGTGAGCTCATTCTTAAGCGATCCTTTTCATACTTTTGAGAATAGACTACTACCTAATGATGTTATCTTGCTTAGGAAAATTGGAGAGGGTCATGAGGGACTTAGAGGACGTGGTGGATGCGAGGATGACCAGCAAGGATGTCCAACAGAAATCGGAGGCCCGATCCAACATGATTTCCAGTCTGCCTCGGCCTCTAGGACCAGTCTGCCTTAAACTGGTCACCCAGGATGCATCCGGACTCCGTTTTCGATGATCCACATATGGATGGAAAGATAATTTGATAAGGAAGCAAATCCAAGTGGTCTCACATCAAAATCTGTTCAGAATCAATGGGAATCGTGGTCACAATTCAGTGTCCAAAATCTACCAAGGTGCTGCGACACCGTCTTTTGGTCCGTTGGACCATGTATCGTGTTTGGGCCCATTAGGGGCGTGTCCAGGGGTCTTGCACGACCCTAGAGTCTTCATAAATAGCTGCCGCCCCTCCATTAGGGTTTGAGTTTTGCTTAGATTATTTTGTCAAGAATAGTTTCGCCGTTCATCGGTTTGTGAGACCCCAACTTTGAGAGATTAATCATTCATCTGCAATTTGATTGCGTTCTTTCTTGTTCTTGCTTGTGTTCTTTGTTGCGCAGGCAGGGATTAGCCTTCTTAGCGAGGTCAACCTGGTCCATGACTCGGTTGATAACCAGAGGAGCTATGGTGCTAAGATTACAGGGTTCGATCTTTCGATCTGAAGCCGGATCGGTGTGTCATTCTCCGCCACAACGATAGTGACCACCACCTGACGGAAGATCGGAATCCCCATCTCCATTAAGTGGTATTAGAGCTAAGGTATACCATTAGGTTCACATTTATTCTCTAGTTTGAGTGTTTTGTATTCATCCCATAGTCCAGTGCCATACTCGTTTTTCCTGTCCTAGAACCTTCCGGGCACCATAGCCTTTGCATATTTCAGTTTCAGAGTCCGTCGTGTTGAGTTTGTGTCCTAGTCGAGGTCTTGTTGCTGGTTAGGTCGTGTTAGAGTCCAGTTCATGTGTTTTCTCCCATCATTTCCATCAAATCTTCGTTGTTGTGACCAGTTTTGTGCATATTGTTCCCGTTTTGTCCTCTAATTCGGAGTCAATTCTTAAAACTGGTCTAGTTTTCGCATACGAACTTCGATTTCGATGTTCCATATATCAAAATCAATCAGAAAAAATTTCGGATCCATCCATCCCCCGCCTTGTCGGGTCGGAAATTTTTAAATTGGTCAAAAAGTGGTCACAAGATCCTCTTTTTGTGGTCACAAAGTTTGTGTCGATTTTGAGCAAGTTTTCTGAATTTTCCACAGGCCACGTCTTTCACCTGTTTAAGCTCATATTTTTTGTGGTTACTTCTTTTGTACTCCCAAGTAAAGGAAAAATATCAAAAAAATAAAATAAAAAAGTCAAAATTTTCCAAAAAACAACGACAGCCCAAAAAATAGAAAAAAGAGGGGCAAAAGAGGAACAATATCTAGAGGAGCACATAGAGAAGACCAAAGTGAGCTGTGTTAGCGTGTGTTGTCTGGTTCCTTGTTTGTGTTGCTGTTTCCATCCACCATACTTGTTTTTCACACACCTGTCACCTTGCTATCCACCATACTTTGTCACACACCTGATACTTGGAACATTTTAGACCAGCAACGAGAACAAGTACTTTGGACTATAATTCAACATTACTTTCTGTTACTGACTTGTATGCTGGATATACATATTACTCTTTGTTTGCCTTCCAAGTTCCACAAATTTTTCAGATCAGTACAGAAAAGGGCTTTGCAATCTCGGTACCACTATCTCACAAGTATCACGAACCAGCCACCGGTTGTACCGCCCACTACTTGCGTTGGTAAGAACTTTGTAAGACCTTGGTAAGATGCTTCCACTTGCTGTGAAAAGTGACACCACTACAACCACATAGTCATTTGGTAGGGATAACTTTCACCGTTTGTTCCTGTTTTTGTGTTTACAATGACAGGAGGTGAACAGACTGGAGATAACAATCCTAAGGGTTTCAACGAGTGTGTCAGTCAAGAGCAACTACAAGCTGTTGTAGAGGATGCCCAAAAAAGGATGAATGAGGCCGTCAGGAAGGCCGTCACTGATGCACTCATTGAACTCAACATTGGCAACAACATGGAGAGATTGGACAAAAGAATTTCCACGCTAACCGATAAGGTTACTGAGTTGGAAACATTGGTGGCGGTCAACAACAATGATGTCTCTGGCAGCAACACCGATGGTCTCTTGCCAGAAGACACGGTGCATGATGCCACTGGAAACATAGATCGAGCAGCCTTCCGACAAGCAAGATTACGATGACGTCTTCGCCGCAACATGACAGGTATGGGTGGTGTCCACCACCATCAAGGTAATAATCACCGTGTGCCTGATGATCCTTATGCTAAGATTAAGTTCACAATACCATCTTTTTTGGGTCATTGTAATGCTGAGGGATATCTTGATTAGAAGATGACAGTAGAACAAAAGTTTAGTGCCCACCTTGTGCCTGAGCATCATAGAGTTCATCAAGCTACTAGTGAGTTTAAGGATTTTGCCATTATTTGGTGGAATGGGCTAGCTGCACAGGATGCTTTACCTGGTACGTGGGAAGAACTTAAGGTAGCTATGCGTGATCGCTTTGTTCCTCCTTCTTATCATATAGACTTGTGTAAGAAATTGATGCATTTAGAACAAGGAGATAAATCTGTACAAGATTACTATGGTGAGCTCCAAAAGGGGTTGATGCGCTGTAGTGTTGTGGAGAGAAACGAAGATGCCATTTGTTGTTTTTATTCGGGTTTGAGGCGTGAGATTTAGGACATTGTTGATTATAAAGAATTTAACACTGTCAACTAGTTGTTTCAGTTTGCTATGCTTGCAGAAAAGGAATTGTAGGGGCGTGAACAGCAGAGCAAGAGCAAGGTCAGCACCACCACATACACGCCATGCTCGACACCATCTTCGGGGCTGACCAAGCCAACCACTTTTTGGGTGCCTCCACCAGAGAGCAAGCGACCAATAGCCTCTGGAGTTTCCGCTACACCTAAGGCACCTCCCACACGACCTTCAGATTCAGGTAAAAATTCTTTATAGGTGCCTACCAATAGTTCCTCATTCGTTGCATCGACAGGACGCACTTCGGGCATTCAGTGCCACCGCTGCCATGGCATTGGCCATGTGCAGAAGGACTGCCCAAGTCAGCGGGCAGATATTGCTACAGAAGATGGTTACATCAGCAGCTCTGACATTGAGGATGAAGAAGACAAAGATGCAGATGAGGAGGATGGTGAAGTCCTTGGTGGCAAGGCCACGATGGCCTATAGGATCATCATTGTACAGCGGGTGCTCAGCTCACAAGTCCGGCAACCTGAGAAGCTACAACGCCATAACTTGTTCCAGATTTTCTTCGTCATCAACGGCCGTCGCACATGTGTCATTATTGATGGAGGTAGCTGCAACAATTTGGTGAGTTCTGATTTGGTTAAGAAGCTTGGATTGACCACACGCCTACACCCACGTCCATATCATATTCAGTGGTTAAATGATTCTGGTAAAGCAAAGGTAACACAAACTTACAGAGTTTCATTTTCCATTGGTTCTTATGCTGATTCTGTTGATTGTGATATGGTACCTATGCAAGCTTGTTCACTCTTATTGAGTCATCCTTGGGAACATGATAATGATGCCACAAACCATGGTAGAAGTAATAAATACACTTTTGTGCATAAAGGAAAGAAAATTACTTTGGTACCTTTGACCCCTGCTCAAATTGTACAAGCTGATAGAGAACGCGCTGCTAGTTTGAATGATGTCCAATCTAAAAATCAGCAAGTTGCTAAATCTATTTTCCCACCTAAAAAGGATAAGTCTACATCTATTTCTAAGGCTGAGGGGATTAAATTAAAGGGTGGTGTTATGCTTGCAACAAAATGTGACTTTGCTGAAATTTCTGATGATGATATTTGCTATACTTTGGTATGCAAACGAGCTATGTTTTCGCTTGATGATATTGTTAGCTCGGTGCCTCCTGCTGTCACTAACCTTTTGCAGGAGTATGAGGATATTTTTCTAGCTGAGATACCCCTAGGGCTGCCACCTATGAGAGGGATAGAGCATCAAATCGATTTGATCCCGAGAGCAACCTTGCCCAAGCATGCTGCCTATCGAACCAATCCCGAGGAGACTAAGGAAATTCAGTGGCAAGTCCAAGACCTTTTGGACTGCGGGTATGCACGTGAAAGGCTTAGTCCTTGTGCTGTTCCTGTACTTTTGGTTCCTAAGAAAGATGGAACTTGGCATATATGTGTTGATTATAGAGTCATCAATAATATTACTATTCAGTATCGTCATCCTATTCCTAGGCTAGACGACATGCTAGATGAGTTGTGTGCTTCTATAATTTTCACTAAGATTGACTTGCGAAGTGGCTACCACCAAATTAGAATGAAACTTGGAGATGAATGGAAAACTACGTTTAAAACCAAATTCGGGTTGTATGAGTGGTTAGTAATGCCTTTTGGTTTGACAAATGCACCTAGCACTTTCATGCGCTTAATGAATGAGGTTTTAAGAGTTTTTATTGGACATTTTGTCGTAGTTTACTTTGATGATATATTGATTTACAGCAAGTCTTTTGATGAACATATGGATCACCTACGTGCTGTTTTAATGCTTTACGTGATGCACTAAATATATCAACAACGGTGGATACGATACTTGGATTACTTCTAGGAGAAAGCTACAGCGGTATCTGTGCGCTTGCGGATTTATCTGTGTGCATTAAATATATCAACAATGGTGGATTTCCTATGGAGAATGTGTGATGAAAAACCAAATGATCAGCGTTAATAAGATGTGAAAACTAATTTCCTGTCAAAAAGCGATAGTTTTAATGATTTCAACCAAGTAGTACATTTTTGCATGGTGTAAATTATGATTATTATTTACACTATGTTAAATATTTATACGGTAAAACAAAAGAGTTTAGGTTACGGATTTTTGTTGTGTATAATAATGCAAAATCAGGTCCAGGAAATTTTTTGATTTTTTGGCTAATATTTTATTTACTAGGCAATTAACAACTCTCTGCATATTTATATAAAAGAAATATATAAAAAAGAAAAAGCTTCTAGAAACTGGCGGCAAGCCAAACTGCAGCCCACCTTTACTACCGGGTGGATCAACCACCCGGGACTAAAGGTGGACTGTGTTTTCGTAGCCCGCCAAAAACAACTTTAGTCCCGAGCTGTGGCTGCATCCGGGACTAAAGGTCCCAGTTCTTACCATCACTCGGGACTAAAGGTCCTTTAGTCTCGGGCCGTGGCTTCACCCGGGACTAAAGGTCCCCAAATATATATTGCCTCGTCTTCTTCTCCCCCACCATTATCTTCATTCTTCGCCCAAGAGCCACTGCGCCGCCGCCGCTTCTAATCGCCTCTAGCTGCCTCCACGCGCCTCTCCCATCCGTGCGTGGCACCTAGACCCGGATCCGCCGCCGTCGTCCTCGCCCTCACCCAGATCTGATTTGGATCTGTCGTGCCCTAGTCGCCATCATCGATCCTCGTCCTCGTCATCGCTGGCTTTGTCCCCATCTCCACACGCATGGGCACCTCGCCGTGCGGTCATCGTCCCCTTCGTCAGAGCGCTCATCATTGTCCCCATCGCCGCGTGCTCGTCCTCATCATCGAGAGATCACCTCCAGCTAGCACCGCACCACGAGCTCGTCCTTCGTCCCCGGCGGTTAGCTCTACGCGCACGCGCGCCTTGTCCCAGCCGGCTCCACGCATTTGCTCGTTGTCCTCCATGGTCGTCGTTGTTGATCTCCTCGCCCTGCTCGTGCTTGTGCTCGTCCTCGCCATCATGCGCGTGCTCGCCGTGCTATATGTGGGCAACAGTGTGTGTATGAGTGCGTGTGTGTGATGTGTGTGCATGTTATTTTTTTCGGCGTAGAAAAAATAGATAGATTTTATTTGTAGACAAAATAGAAAAAGTGTAGTAGTTTACTTAAATATAATATATATAGAAAAAATGTTGAGTGGTATGAATTGTAGAAAAAATGTAGTAGTGTACTACAATATATAGTTGTAGAAATATATTAGAATCTTCGTCACAATTGAAAAGATTGTTTTTATTAGTGCTATGAATTTTTTTGGTATATATATATCTGAATTTTGATATATTGACATTAATGTTGATATATTTCCAAATATCCTAAGCTCCGCTCCAAACCCTAACGAAGGCGTAAATAATAACCCTGAATTCTATAGTTATATATATTTGATTCTTCATAATTAGTGTGACATGAATTTTGATATATTTATATACACCAATGTAGATCATAATATATATCCTAATATCCTGAACTCGCTCCTAACCCTGAATTCTATAGTTATTTAGGTTTAAGCCCCTGACTCCATCCATTAATTAGCATATGCATGACTAGCGTATGGTTTTCATTTATACATAGTTGTGGTAATTAAGATGGCCGAGCCACAAGACGACTACAACCAGAATGAGGCCATGATGAACATTATCAATGCTGACACTCGATATGGCCCCAACAAATAGAATGAGGCCGACCCGAAGTTCGATGATGGCTCTCAATACTTACTAAATTTTGAAGATGAGCAAGAACATCTTGTGCAAGAAAATCCTGTGCAAGAAAATGCTGGCGAGGTATATTTATTAATAATCTTGCATCTCTTATATATATATGAAATTAAACATAATTCCATTAATTCGTATATTTATATATATGTATGTATTATTGAATCTTTGTGTTTCTTCATACGTAGCCCTCTGGATCGACGATGTCGATGAAAAGTGTACGAGGCCTGACAAAATCGTTGGAGGGCCACTACATAATCATAGAAGTCGATCCTAATACCAGCGAACCGCTCCTACCAAAAAACAATGCAAAGAAGTTCATAAACCACTATGGGGTTCTTGTTAGGGAGAGGGTCCCGATTAGCATCCGTGAATGGAAAAAGAGGAAGGATGATCCTCTGATCAGTTTTGTCTCTAAGCGAGAAAAGGACATTCTTTGGGATTCAGTCACTGCACATTTCACTCTATCGGCAGGTGAAGATTTAAGAAATCTAGTTAAAAGTTGGGCTCTCAAGAAGATGGCCACACAATTCTAGACCTGAAAGAAGAAGCTGTACACTAAATTTGTCAGGAAGAATCTGACTCTAGATTTAAGTGAAAATAGCCTATACAAAAAATTGTGGGACAACCGGCCTAAATTTGTGAGATACAAGACCTCGGAAGATGGTGAGGAATGGGTGAGAAGGTACCAATAGAATGCACGACAGAAGCGGTACCATCATAAAACAGGATCAGGTGGCTACAGGAGTGCCATTCCAAAGTGGCAAAGAATGAAAGAAGACCGGCTTGCCAAAGGGATCCAGCTATTTTTAATTGATTGGCCCAAACGCTCCAAGAATTGGTTTTTCGCACATGGGGGATCACTGGACCAAGAGATCGGGAGCCGGTTGTTGGTGGAACAATCGAAGAAGCAGCACGAAGACTTTTTGATATTGTAGATGCTTCTGCCACTGGTGCCTTTGTGCCCAACCGAGAGAAGGATGAGCTCATGTACACCCTCCAGACTCCTGAACACCCTAGGCGAACGCAAGACAAAGGGTTGATTTCATGGCGGTATGGCTTCCCTAAGGATGCCACTACCTACAGAAGCCACCAGCGAAGGAAGGATGAGGAGGCAAAGCAGATCCGTAGGTTAGAGGAGGCGGTGCTTCAATCGCGGGAGCGAGAACTAAGCATGGAGGCGAGAATGCAAGAGGAAATCAAACGGTAAGTGGCACTAATTGAGTAGCCAAAGGCAGTCATCAACATCAGAGCTTGCAGTCAACATTAGCCCTCCTCAGCTAAGAAGTAGTTGCACTTCCACTGAGCTCCCAAATCAAGATGATGCATTGCAGCACTTCCCCGTGGATGACATCATAGTGCCTTTGACGCCATGTGAGCTGCACATTCCCTTAGGGAATACCGGTGCCATAGTCTTGGTGGCACACAGTATTGTTTCTCCTATGGTCCCCGACAAGACATGAACAATCCATGGGAATCCAATTCCACCCGGCTATTATAGCATCTTGGTGGATAGAGTTATCAAAGACTATAGGGAAGTGCCTCTTGACTTTCCTAGAGGTGATGGGGAGAAGACCCTATGGCAAGTAGAGCATTCATTTATTTTATGACGCAAGCACTACATCATTATTCCTAGTGCGACAGCTAGGGTACCATCACCTCCTCCTCAACTACCTCATGATAGATGCGGATGAAAGTGAACGAAACAATTTTTCAATAATTAACCATTCTCAATTATTGGCTTCTCGCGTAATAACCATTTACACCCAATCATTTTTGTACTCACAGGTCTCCCAACCTGAGTCCACTTCCATCCCATGATGATCATCAGAGTGCTCTAGACAATGATAATGCATTCCATGGCATGACTGCATCTCCATCTCCATCTCCTCCAAGGCGGTCTCCCCCTCCTCCACCTCCCGTGCCGTAGAGCTACAAGAGGCCCCCGCCCCTGGTGAAGTCCTCGGTGAAGAAGAAAGCCAACTGTCGTAAAACAAAGCCCCCTTCGAAGAAGCTACCTTATGAGCAGTCTGAAGAGGAATTAAAAGCGGTGGCATAAAAAGATTTGGTTAACTGAAAGCAAGGTTTAGTAGAATCAAGAGCAAGGAGGTTGGAACTTGAGAAAAACCTGCCAAAGCCGCACTACATAGCTCAACAAGAACTAAGGAAAAAATCAATGAGCGCGAGAAAAAAGCAGCGTGAGGCACGTAAGCCCTCGCCATTATCGGACTATGAACGCTCTCTGGACATGTCATATAAGGCATTGCTAAAAGCGAAGAGAGCAGGGAAAGATGTTGCACAGCTCGGGCAGCAATCTAAGTAATCTATCGACCCGCTAGGTGTTGAGGGTGATTTCACAAATGCACTATGCGGTCCAATAGATAAGGAGGCATTGCAAGACTTCATGGTCACCACAGGTCTAATAGCTGAACAACTCATGGGGGAAGCATCGATACCAAAGGCGACTATGATATTTACCAGACCTATGTGTATGGCTAGAGTCTTATCAACCCTACGTACTACTCATCATTGGGTACGCAGATGTTCTTGTTGAACAAGTGGTACTTAAAAGTGACCGAGAATGATGAAGCAGCATGGCTTGTTGCCAGAGTGAGACCAAAGCATTACTTGGTCTTTGACGTTGTACATATTGAGTTCAATGAATTACACCAACTATTACACCAGGACGCTCTTGACAAATCTCTCATCAGCTGTTGGTGTCTGTAAGTGATTCTTTCTACAATTGAATTGAAGTAACTTGCATGTTAGTTCGTTGTTCATATATAGTTATCCTCACACGATATATATTGTACTATATATATGCAGATATGAGATGCTAAAACTAAAGAAAAAAAGCAATGACTGAGGTTGGTTTCATTGATCCGAATCGCGTATTCAAGGACAGGGTTACTCTATATGATAAATGGTGACCTCAAGTGGAGAAGCTTTTGTTTAGGTTCTTAGATAAGAACGCTAACAAGACACTGATAATCTTCCCATACGTCTTCAAGTGAGTGTGAATGTCTTGTGCCCATTTTATTTTGCTTACTCCATGTTGACTTTAGTTAATGAGTTATGCCTACATATAGGCATGTATCTTTCACTGGATACTGCTGGTCATCGATATGACCAGGAGCCGTGTAAAAATCTTTGACTCAGCGACAAAACCCCGAGTAGATTATCAAGAAATCCTCGATATACTCTAGTGGTAATTTCGGTCTCGCACACACTATATACTCTCTTATGCCATTTTAATGATATAACTCCATTTATTTATTTTATTGAGCAGCGCTTGGAAAACGTTCGCCGAGAAACACCATTATGGTAATTGGGAAGTGCCTCTGCATATAGGCCAATACCCAGTAAGTACTATCTAAGTCACCGCATCTTTATTTAGTTCAATTCATTATTACCATGCTTCATTGGTTGAGGATGAATCTTTTTCTCGTAAAATGGTGTCTGCAGCAGGGATCGGGGAACAACTTATGTGGATACTATGTCTGCGAGTTCCTCATGGAGTACTCAAGGAGAACAAGTGAAGAGATCCTTGAAGTATATAAAAAATATACATAATTTATTTATTACCATTGTGTTGATATATATAATCATATATTTATATTCATACTTTTGCTTTCATTCGAATTGAAGATTGAATGGAGGAAGCAAAAGTTCCTGCGATGTGACAAGATCAAAGCAATTCAAGAGGCATTGTCAGGATTTCTTTTGGAGCAAGTCATAGATCCCAAGGGCGCGTACTACTATGACCCTAAAGAATTCATACATAGTAGCCAAACGACGGAAGATTAGGGTTGCAAGAAATCCCAAGGACATGAGTACATTTGTGACTTTATTATATATGTACATATTTCATGCATGCACAACCTCTTGAAATATTGGTATATATATAGTTTCATATATTTTAGTGTGTTATTTATGTATAATGCTCGAACGGAACCTTATACGTAAGTATATATGGACGTATATTAGCAGCGTAGAATTCGTATATGAAAAGCTAATCAAAACCAAAAAGAATTGAATTGAAAAAAACCATAAAATGAAAAGGAATGAAATGAAAGAAAGGAACCATTAGTGCTGGTTGAAAACACCAACAGGGACTAAACATGCCAGCCTCGGTACAATGTTTGGGGGACCATTTAGTCCCGGTTGGTAATAGCAACCGGGACTAAACGGGGGACCTTTAGTCCCGAATTCACATTCCCGATTGGGCAACCGGGACTAAAGGGAGTTTCCCAACCGGGATTGCAACCAAGTCCAGCACTAGTGTGTTTAGGTTCTCGTAGTATTGTGACACCCCGAATGTCTTGCATGCAAAGCGGCACGCCATAGCCTTGCCAGCGCCGGACGCCGATGCAGCCATAACCCTCAAAAAGAAGTGATTCTCTTCCCCCGCCATTTTTTTTAATTTCCTAAAAGCCCCCTCCATGTTGCGTATATGATCCGGACTCGCAACTCGAGCACATACGAGTTTGAACGGGTTGCCTCCAACAATGGTGCACGATCCAATTTTTAGATGTATCAGATCCTGTTGCAGTACAGGGATCATACGTCTGCTAGAAATAATAGTTAATCGGGCTTGCTAACGCCCGGACATTCGGATGAATGGGGCATTCGGACGTCAATGCCTGCGAACCATTTCTCGCGCCGTTTCATGCGGGACCACGCCGCCCTGGACGTCACCCACATCGGGAAGAAGGGGAGGCGCCGGCGGATGCCCAGCCAACACCGGGAGGAGGAGGAGACACTGAGGCGACGGCGGAGGGGACAGTGGATGCCCTGCCAGCGCCGGGAGGAGGAGGAGACACTGAGGCAAGGCAGTAGAAAGCGAGAAGGGAGATGCAACACCTGATCTACTTTTGAAACATCAAAATGCAACACTTGAACATACGTTTGAAGGCAGATGAAATACTTGAAACATACATCTGAAATACTTGCAAAAACACATGAAAATACTTAAAAACTATTGTAAAACATACGCAACATCCAGATAAAACACTTGCGACATATGTGTGAAACATATGCAACATCAAAATAAACACACTTGCAACATACGTCTCAAAAAAAAACAGATGAAACAATGGGAACAGAAGCTTGCAACATACGTGTACAACCATTGCAACATATGCAACATCCTGATCTACTTTTGCAACATCCGCGTTAAACACTTGTATACCTCTGAAACATTTGAAACACTTGAAACATATGTTTGCAATATGCGGTTTCAATGCAACATCTCCCTGCTGCTGGGAGAAGAGAAGCTCATCGAGTACAAAGTTCACCGGTGTAGAGCTCGCCGGTGGCGCGGAGCTTGCCGCTCCTGTGGAGAAGGCCGCGGCAGGCTGGCCGTCGCGAGCTGTGTGCGGGTGAGATCTGCCCTAGCCACAGCGAGCTAGGCAGGCAGAGCGCAAGATGTGTGTGGGTAGGCTCTGCCTAGGCTGCGGTGAGCTGCATGCGGGCGAGCTTCGCCCCGGCTGCGGCAAGCTGGGCAACCTCCACCCAGCCGAGATGAGCGCGGGAGGCCGAGGCGAGCACGAGATGAGTGCGAGCGGAGGCCGCCCCGGCCGGTCGCCACGAGGTGCACGGGTGGGGCAGTGCGCGCCGCGCTCGATCTGCTACTATTTTTTTTTTAAAAAAACTACGGTGACCAACGGAAAGGAGGAGGTTATTTAGGCTGCTATCGCGACCCACCAACCGGTAAGCCGTAAACAAAGATGGTAAGGCTGCGCACTGGTTCCGCGTTGTTCAGTCGGCTCGATTCCACTTTTTTTGAGAGAAGGCACTTCGTATGGCTATCATCATTCGTTGTGTTTTTTGGTGACGGACTAGACGCTCCACGATCCCGCAACTAGACTTGATGAAGCGACGGTCATGTCGCGCTCGGTCCAGAAGAACCAGTCAAATTTTTTTGGCCGGTCCCGGTCCTGGTCCGAATTTGACCCAAGCTCGATGCGGCGTCGTCCAACACAAAAGCAAGTTGCGACCACTAGACGGACGCACTCACACTAGTCAGTGTGTTGCAACAAGATCATGACTGTAACCATACAAAACTACATACCATGACCACATTTTATGAAAACGTTCACATTGTACTCAAATAATGACATATAGTGTGGCACTTCGCTGGTCGTGGTCATGGATAGTAGAGGTGCATCGGCTGGCCATTTGATGGAGAAATAATGACAAAATGCTATAGAGATGTGTGTGTATTATTTCCTCCACCCTGAAATATTATTTATTTGGAATTCTATAGAAAATTATGAGTAACGAAAATAACATATGTCATCCTTCCTTAATCATAGGGATGTATTATATAATGGGCCTGTTTGGATGAGTTAGGGCTAGTTACAAGTTCGGGTAAAAATTAGTTTAATTTAGCTGAGTTTGCTAAGCTAGTTGGCTAATAACAACTAGTTAGAGTCCTAGCTACAAAATTAGCTCATCTATTATCACTACTAGAAAACAGACATTTCATCCCGCCTCTATTTTTGCCTTTAGTCCCGGTATTTTTGTGTTCGGGACTAAAGGGACTATTAGTCCCGGTTGTATCCTCAAACAAGGATACAAAGTTCCTGCCCCAAGTGTGTGGCGACGGCAGGCAACAATTAGTCCCGGTTATAGCCCAGAGCCAGGACTAAAGGTTATCCTTTAGTCCCGGCTGAACCCTCCAACCGGGAATAAATCTTTACTCCCGGCTTGAGGATCCAGCCGGGACTAAAGGATGACCTTTAGTCCCGGCTCTGGGCTATAACTGGGATAAAATCTTTCTTGATAAAATAATATAGTCGCGCTGGACAAAAAAATGGGGCAGCTAGGCATTGAACCCACGACCTCATAGCCAAGGTCCAAACCGCAGCGCACTAGCTAGCCATCTAAACTAAGTCACTTTCTCGACAAGAAAGCACCCAAACATTTATTTAATAAGAGAAAAGACCCTTTAATTGATTATATTCTTCACTCACACTAGTCAGTGTGTTGCAACAAGATCATGACTGTAACCATACAAAACTACATACCATGACCACATTTTATGAAAACGTTCACATTGTACTCAAATAATGACATATAGTGTGGCACTTCGCTGGTCGTGGTCATGGATAGTAGAGGTGCATCGGCTGGCCATTTGATGGAGAAATAATGACAAAATGCTATAGAGATGTGTGTGTATTATTTCCTCCACCCTGAAATATTATTTATTTGGAATTCTATAGAAAATTATGAGTAACGAAAATAACATATGTCATCCTTCCTTAATCATAGGGATGTATTATATAATGGGCCTGTTTGGATGAGTTAGGGCTAGTTACAAGTTAGGGTAAAAATTAGTTTAATTTAGCTGAGTTTGCTAAGCTAGTTGGCTAATAACAACTAGTTAGAGTCTTAGCTACAAAATTAGCTCATCTATTATCACTACTAGAAAACAGACATTTCATCCCGCCTCTATTTTTGCCTTTAGTCCCGGTATTTTTGTGTTTGGGACTAAAGGGACTATTAGTCCCGGTTGTATCCTCAAACAAGGATACAAAGTTCCTGCCCCAAGTGTGTGGCGACGGCAGGCAACAATTAGTCCCGGTTATAGCCCAGAGCCGGGACTAAAGGTTATCCTTTAGTCCCGGCTGGACCCTCCAACCGGGAATAAATCTTTACTCCCGGCTTGAGGATCCAGCCGGGACTAAAGGATGACCTTTAGTCCCGGCTCTGGGCTATAACTGGGATAAAATCTTTCTTGATAAAATAATATAGTCGCGCTGGACAAAAAAATGAGGCAGCCGGGCCTTGAACCCACGACCTCATAGCCAAGGTCCAAACCGCAGCGCACTAGCTAGCCATCTGAACTAAGTCACTTTCTCAACAAGAAAGCACCCAAACATTTATTTAATAAGAGAAAAGACCCTTTAATTGATTATATTCTTTTGTTAACTATACTATGAATTTTCTGGTCCATGTGCTTTCTAGTGCCTGATTGATCTCATAATTTTTATCAGGGTTTCAAATGCCCAGTGTGAAGCCACCACCAAGTTCGAGATTTTTCTGAATTGGTTTGGTCATTTTTTCACTTTAATTGAATTTTCACACGACTTCACCGAATTAATTATGCGTTGAACTGAGTCCACCCCGAAAAGATCCTGGAATGGATGCCAAACTTTGCCAAATGGTCTCTTGTGCCCTAGGAGACAAATATTTGTGGAGGTTGATGCAAAATTATATTGTTTTGAATATGTAATTCGCCGTATTTCAGTCTCACGCGGCACAAAGAAAAATGTAATAATAAAAATAATTATCAGAAAAACCTAAGATCTTGTGTGGGGCCATATTTTGGGTGTAAATGACCGCCAAAAAAAGTTTAAGCCATTTCGACATAGGCGGAGTCGACGTGCTTCACAGAGGTATATAGAACCTTTCGTCGAACCCTATCTATACACCTAGGTTCTCTGGGGATTCTGAGGTCCATGTGCTTTCTAGTGCCGGATTGGGCTGAAACTTTTTCTCAAGACTTCAAATGCCTTATGTGTAGCCACCACCGAGTTTGAGATTTTTCTGAGGTGGTTTGGTACTTTTTTAACTTTAATTGAATTTCCGCCCGAACTCACCGATTAATTATACAATGATTAATGAAGAACCTAAAGATTTACGTTACAATTACGTGAAAACTAATTTCCTACCGAAAACCAATAAATTTAATAATTTCAATTAAAGTCTACATTTTTGCATTAACGAAAATAGTGAGTATTAGTTGCATTATGTTCAACATTTATAATAAAAAAACACAATAGTTTAGGTCACATATTTTTTTGTGTGCAGTAAATGAAAATAAAGTTTATTACTTTTTCTAAAAAATTTATGCCTAGTATTGAATTTACTAGCGCAAATAATAAGACTTAAACATTTAAATACAAAACATATATAAAATAAACTGATCTACTTAAAAGTTGGTTGGAAATAAAAATGTAGCCCACCTTTAGTCCCGGCTCCTGCCACCAGCCGGGACTAAAGGTGGGCTGCATTTGGCGGCCCGCCAAAAAATCCTTTAGTCCTGGCTCCTGCCACCGGCCGGGACTAAAGATCCCCCCTTTAGTCCCGGCTGGTGGCAGGAGCCGGGACTAAAGGTGCTTTAGTCCTGGGCGGTGGATGGAGCCGGGACTAAAGGTCCCTCTCCAATATACCGCCGCCTCCCTTCTCTCTTCCTCCTCATCGATCGTCTTCGTCTTTAGCGCGTCCCCAGAGCTCCACCACCGCCGATTCGCCTCCCCGGCCACCCCCGACGCTGCCTTCCTCACCGGAGGGCACCCTGAGGCTCGCCCACCTCGCCGGAGTAGCCCCGATGCCGCGCCCCTCACCGAGGAGCTCCTGGCCGCCCCCGACGCCGCGCGCGCGCCACGCCGCCGCCGATTTCGCCTTCCCGGCCACCCCCGACGCCGCCTTCCTCATAGGAGGGCACCCCGACGCCCGCCCACCTCGCCGGAGTAGCCCCGACACCGCGCCCCTCAAGGAGGAGCCCCTGGCTGCCCCCAACGCCGCGCGCGCGCCACGTCGCCGCCGATTTCGCTTTCCCGGGCCACCCCGGTCCGACGCCGCGCCTTCTTCCTCACTGGAGGGCATCCTGACGCCCACCCACACCTCGCCGGAGTAGCCCCGACGACGCCGCGCCCGGCCAGGAGCCCCCGTGCCTCGATCCAGGCCACTGTCCACCACCGCCCATCGCCAACACTCCGTTCTAAACCGCCGGTATATATATATATTATATTTATTATATTTATGAATTATATTGACGAAATGTGTATTAATGTATATATGTATGAAATTATATATGTATGAAATGTGTATATATATATCAATTAATGTATATATGTATGAAATTATGTATGTATGAAATGTTTATATATATATGAATTAATGTATATATGTATGAAATTAATGTGTGTATATATATATATCAATTAATGTATACATGTATAATTTTTCCTTAGGAAAAAAAATCAATTGTGTTATATTCTGATACCATGTGGCCTATACCCTAAACCCTAAACCACCCTAAACCATAAACCACCCTAAACCCTAAACCCTAAACCACCCTAAACCCTCCCTGGCCACCGACGCTGGCCGGCCGCCCCGCGTAGGCACCACCGCCCCAAAATGTGTATGAAATGTCTATGAAACCCTAATTGCATAATTATTGTTTTATAATTGTTTAGGCTCTCTATGGCCGACCCGAGAGACGATGACCTGGAGGCGGAAATGATGGATATTATCGACGCCGACACTGAACATTGTGCCGATGTTGATAATGACCAGCAGGAAGACGACGGGAGTCAATACTTGAATCTCGATCATATTGTTGAGGAAGTTGTTCATGAAGATAATTCCGGCGAGGTATATATTTCTCAATATCTAGCTCTCATTTATTTATTATGCATACATGTAGCCCACTAGAGCGACCTTCGTTTTATAATACCTTTTGTGTTTCTATGCATACATAGCCGTCTGGATCGACGACGATGACGGGGAACACAAAGAATGTTCGAGGGGCCAAAAAGCCATTGGAAGGACGCTACATCATCTCAGAATTCAACGTGGCTACAGGCGAACCACTAGGACAATATGCACAGAAATTCGTGTACCACTGTGGGTACCTTGTAAGGGACAAGCTCCCGATCAATGCCCGTGAATGGAAAAAAAATAACAATGCTCCTCATATTAGTTATGTCTCTGATAAGGACAAGGAGCTGATTTGGCAAGATGTTCTTGCACATTTCATGCTCCAAACAGATGATTATCATGAAGACATCACCCACGAAAGGTTGACAGAGCGAGTTAGGCACTGGACAATGAAGAAGATGGCCACCCTAATTCCAATCTTGGAAGAAGTAGCTGTACAAATCATACGTCAAGAAGAACAAGACTCCAAATTGGAACGATAAGGGCCCAATCGCGAAGGCAAGGCCCTACTGGGAGGAATTTGTACAGTATAAGACATCAGAAGAGGGTGCGGAACGGGCGAGAAGGAACCAAGAGAATTCCTAGACAAATGTAATACCACCATAACATGGGATGAGGTGGCTACGCGACTTCCGTTCCCAAGTGGCAAAAAATGGAAGCAGACCTTATTGCCAAGGGGGTCGTACCTGAATCAGCATCCGTGGCCTGAACGCACAAAGCGTTGGTTTTTAGGTCATGGGGGAGGATTGGACCCTAGTCACCGAGAAGCTCGTCCATGGCACAAAACTCGAAAGAGCAACAGAAAGGTTGATTCAAATTCTAAAAGCTAGAGATAGTGGACTATTCGGCCCAACAGAGAGAAAGATGAACTGACATATTCCATCGGGACTACTGAGCATTGTGGACGAACTAGAGGCAAAGGGGCTGTTCTGTGGGTGCAAGGTTTCCCTGAATGGATCGATTCATACAGAAGCCGCCAGAGACTGGAAGGATGAGGAGGCAGAGAGGATACGCATCTTGCAGCAATATGTTATTGAGTCACGGGAAGCGGTGCTTGAATCACAAAGGCGAGAAAAAGAAATGCAAGCGAAAAATGCAAGAGGAAGTCGCAAGGCAAGTGCAAATACAATTGAGTGCCCACGGGATTACAACAGCTCCGGAGAATCAACATTAGCCCCCCGATCAGTTGAGAAGCAGTTGTGCTTCTACGGAGCTGCCTGATGCCATAAAAGATGCAGAGCTGCGCTTCCCCGTGGATGACGTCACTGAACCTTTTACATCATGTGAGCTGCACATTCCAAAAGATAATGGCACAGTGAAGGTGGCTATTGGTGTTGTAAACCCTATCGACCGTACCAAGACACCAAGAATCCATGGGGCAGTAGTACCTAGCTGGATATGCTACCGTCTCGGTGGATAAAGCTATTGAAGGTTTTAGCGATGTGCCTCTTGACATTCATGGAGGTGATGGGGAGAAGACCGTGGGAGAAGCAGAGAAGTCATTCATTGCATGGCGCAAGCGCTACATCAATATTCCCTGGGAAGCCATTGCCGCACAATAGGTACGGATGAAAGTGAATGAAACAATTTTTTTATTAATTTATATTGCCTCTTAAATAACAATTGACTCATTGTCTTCTGTACGCACACAGCAGGGCCTCCCCCAACCTAAGTCCAATAGTACAATCATCAGACCAGCATAGTGCTTCGGGCGGCGGTTACGATGGGGTAGAAGACACGACTGCATCCCCACCATCTCCAAGATGGTCTCCACCGCCGCCGCCACCGCCTCCAAGGCGTTCCCCAACGCTGCCTCAAAGGTCTCCAACGCCTGTTGCCCCACCTCCTCCCATGAACCAGGGAAGACGGCTACAAACAAATAAGCCACCTGCCCCGCCGGTGAAGACGACCAAGAAGGCCCCCATGAAACCAAGGCCAATTCCACAGAAATTGCCTAGTGAAATGAGTAAAGAGGAGTTAGATGATGCGGTTAAAAAACCGTCAGAGCATTCTTCTCAGGCATAGGGAAGAGGAAGCAATAGGAGCAGAAGCACTTCCACCTACCTCCAGCTAAACTAAGGCGGATGGTGGAAGCTGAGCAGAAAAAGAGGCGGCAAGCTCATAAGCCCTCGCCACCATCAGACTTTGACCGCACTCTTAGCAAGATAATCAAGAATGCTGCTAAAGCAGGGAAAACTGTTGCACAACTCGGAGAAAAAGAATTGCAATCAGTCCCTCCTCTAGTTATTGCTAATGAATATGGTTCAAACATAGATATGCTGGATATGATGGAAATACCTGCTGATAAAGAAGTGGATATGGCGGAACTTGCTAACTTTTATGCTATGAGAGGTATCGACCTTGGCGATTTCCTCTTCGAAAGTGCGCCGGTAGCGGATGAATGGCAGAAATATGAGCATGGCAGGAGTCTATGGAATCCTAAGACCATCAATGAACTTGGGTACACAATTGTTCAAGCTAAACACCTTGTACCTCGACGCGTGTCACCAGAAAGAGTTCTATATTTCTGTCAGAATCAAAGACGACCATTGGTTCCGTGGCGATGACGTTATGTACATTGAGTTTGCTGAATTACACCAACTAGTCCACCGGAACTCTCTCGACAAGACTCTCATTAGCTGCTATTGTCTGTAAGTGATTCTTTCTACTAATTAATAATAAGTCGCTACGTACGTACATGTCTGTGTTTATTATCCTCACTCTATATATATGATGCAGGTTTGAGATGGGAGAGTGCAAAAAGAGAGGGTGTACTGATATTGGTTTCATTGATCCACATATCGTATTTAAAAACCCTAAACCCCAACTAACATGGAAAGCAGAAACGGAGGCCGATATCAAGATGTTCTTAGAGAAGCAACGTGACAAGAAATGTATACTCTTCCCCTACAACTTCAGGTAAGTGTTCATAATGTCGACGATCGTGTATCCATATATATATGTTCACTGTACCTATTAGCTAATTAATGAGTGTTAATGGACATGGCAGTGAACACTGGATATTGATGGAACTCGATCTAAAGAAAGGTCTTCTAGGCATCTGGGACTCGATGAGAAAAGAGCAAAAAGAGTTCCAAGAGATGATAGATACCTTTCGTGATGCAAATTAATGGTCCAAATATTCCAGTCTCTCACTAGCAAAACTATTCTAGTCTCTCTACATGCAAATTAATGGTCCAAATATTTTTTATGTTATTTGATAGTTGTTGGGAAAAGGTCTGTCAGGAACACGATATGAAACGCAAAGTGCCACGGAAAGTAGTGCTATATAAAGTAAGTACTATATACCTACCTTAGTTCAATTTCCCTATGCTCGGATGATGACGAATCTTTTTCTTGTAAAGTGGGTTCTGCTGTAGCCCCAGGGGACCAATCTCTGTGGATACTATGTTTGCGAGTTCATGAGAGTGTGCTAAAAAAGAACTAGTCTAGAGCAAAAAAAGGGTAAGTGTACATATATATATATATATATATATATATATATATATATATATATATATATATATTCTTCATACATATATTTATATATATATTCGTGATAGATACAATTTATTTATCTGTGTAAATTTTTCTTTATCTCATATCTCAAATTGAAGACTCGTTGGTTGAAGGAAAAAACCCTGGACACACACCATCTCAAAGCAATCAAAGAGACAATAGGTGGATTTCTGAATGATCAGGTCTTAACTCCCGGCGGCGAGTTTTACTATGACCCAAATATGTGATGATGAAAGCCAAATTTCATATTGATCCAAAGAACATGTGATGATGAAATGTACAATTAATGCAAACTTTACATGTGACGATGAAATGTAATATTATGTTTTAGTTTACTTTTACTTGTGTTACTTGCATGCATTGATCGAGCGAAAACTTTACAGTACGCACGCGTATACGTATATTACTTTGCAGCGAATAATGCGTATTCGAAAACCAAATTAAAACAAAAAAGAATCATCAATTAAAATAAGCAGGAAAAGAAAAAAAAGACCCTTTAGTCCCGGTTGGTAATACCAACCGGGAATAAAGGGGCCAGCCCAGACACTGGCGTGGTTACCTTTTTAGTCCCGGTTGGTATCACCAACCGAGACTAAAGGTCCACTTATATTCCCGGCTACTAACCCTTTATTCCTGAACTCCTATTCCCGGCTGCGTAACCAGGAATAAAGGGGGTTGGCAGCCGGGAATAGAAGCCCTTTTTTTACTAGTATCCCTCTTGGTTGGATGGATTAGGGCTATTTTTTAACTAGCTAGTAATTAGCTCTTGTATCTAAACAAACCCTACTCTATCATATTTTAAGCTTGGTGTTTGCGTTGAAAATATACATTAATGTTAGGTACGTATGTGATTGGAACTTGAGCGTGTTAATAGATATAAATAATGTAAGTACCTTCTATCTACTCCCTCGGTCCCAAAATGTCTATCGTTTTCGTTTTTCGAGAAACAACTTTTACTAAATATATATTAAAAAATATTAATATTTATGATACATAATTAGTATCATTGATAGATATTTGAATCTAGTTTTTTAATAAATTTATTTAGAGATACAAATATTGCACGTATTTTCTATAAATCGAGTCAAAGTTATCGGCACGCAAATCGTGGCGACAAACATTTAGGGACAGAGGGAGTATGCATCTAAATTACTCACCTCTATTATTGTAATTGATAATCTCAGTAAACCCTGCTTTAGCATGGAAACTGATACGAAATCGATCGGAAAATACTTTTGTGAGGGCAGTGATTGCTCCCTACCCAATCTATCAACTCATTACCAGCCGTCAGATCAGCGCCCCAGGGCTAAGAATAAGCCATGTCACCTTCATCCCTCCGGTGACGTGGGTCAGTTCAGTCCTCCAGCACCGATCTTAAATCCACTCCTGAAATAGAAAAAAAAAACACTGTGTGAAATGATGAACGCGTTGCTATCCAGTGATCACAAGTTATGCGATGGGTGGTCTGAAGTCAAATATTCTATTTTTTGTTGTATATAGATCACTTTTATATTGTGCTGACTTTGGATATATTTGAAAAGGATGGGGGCATCAAAGGACGCCCTATCGCCGGTTTAGCCGGAAAGCACAAAATCTTTGGTCTGAAATATGGTCTCCACTCTCCAGTCAGTGCCGATGGTGAGTGAGTGTGATGCAAGACAGATATAGCATCATTGCTTTTTGCTGCACACAATTTCAGCCTCTATGATTGGGTGGTGCCTGGATCTATCACGTACACGTACATTTCCGTGAATCCTCGACTGCTGCGTAGGATTATGCATGTCGTAGAAATTTTATAGATTCTACCGAGGGTTTGTTTGGAAGATTTTAGTGTAGTCTTTTTTTTTAATTGGGCTCCACGAGTAGTTCTACTGATAGAGATGAAACTATTTTAATGAAATACCTAGTAAAACAACTCCTCGTGATAGGTAAAAAATATAAAACATTTATTAATGACTTTATTTTTTCTTCCTTTACATTTACCTTTCTTTACTTTCTCTTCTGCTCGTGAGGCCTTGGTGCGAGTCCAGCTTCCACAACCTAAAGAGTCGATTGGCAGCTCCAAGCGACAACGGCCAGGCGGCTCCATGCGATCGTGCCCAAGTGGCCAGTAGGATTATGCATGTCGTATAAATTTTTATAGATTCTACCTGTCGGTGTTTTGAGAAGACACCCACGAGTAGATTTTTAATATTACGCATCTGTCTCGGATGATGTACTAAGAGGAACACGAGGTTTATACTGGTTCGGACAGAATGTCCCTACGTCCAGTTCGATGCTGCTGCTCACTGAAAGTTCGTAATAGGGGTTACAAATGGTCGAGAGAGGGACAAGTCCTAAGTCTTTGGTGAGAGGAGCGAACGAGGCACCGAGAGCTCGGTTGCTGCTCAGCTATGTGTTCGAGGTTCGAGTGTGATGCATTGCGATTGCTCGTGGATTCGATCCCCTTAGTGGGGTGCCTGCACTTTCCCTTTTATAGGCCGAGGGAAAGCACGGGTTACAGCGGACGAAGAGAGGAGAACCGGAGGGAGAGGACGTCCTTATGGTCGCCGGGCCTTTCTTTTCCTTTGTGCGGGTCCCATCGAACATTACAGGCGGTGACAGGGACGTCTCCACGCCGAAGGCTTGTCCGCCGACGATGCCATGCTCTGGCATTGTTAGCGGGTTCGTGATGTCCCACTCCGCCCCGGCGGGCTGGTGCGGCGAACCAGCGTGCTGATCAGCGACCGTACAGGGAGTAGGCGACACAGTGACCACCCGTCCATCACTGTGGGCGATGTGAGTTCCCTAGGAATGACATGTCGTAGGGACAGGACCGTGTTGAGAAGTGACCGCTCCCTGCATGATGCCAGAAGTTTGACCTTGGATCGTACCTTCTGGCCCATAGTGGTTGGCGGCAACATGGGCTTCCGTTGGGAGCCGCACCCGAGGGGTCGGGCGAGACGGAGCCCACGGCCTTGGTGTCGGATGAGGCCGAGCCAGTCCTCAGACATCGGACGAGGCGGAGCCCAACCTCAGACGTCGGGCGAGGCGAAGTCCTTCCTCAGACGTCAGGCGAGACAAAAACCTCGTCCATAGAGTCAGATGAGGCATGGCCCGGCCCCTGGGGGTCGGACGAGGCGGAAAACCTCGTCCTCGGAGTCGGACGAGGTGTGGCCCGGCCCCTGGGGGTCGAACGAGGTGGAAACCTTGTCCTCGGAGCCGGACGAGGCGTGGCCCAGCCCCTGGGGGTCGGACGAGGTCGTAGTTGCGTCCTTAACCATCGGATGAGCCAACGTGACGCTCATTAACCTTTTGGCTCGGATACCCGGATATAGATATCCGACAGTAGCCTCCGAGCCTTTGGAGGAGTGAGACACTCCTGCAAAGGCTTTTTGTGATCCGTCGTTTGTGGGCGCACGGGAGTACTGTTCGTTACTGTTGCTTTGCAGTCCGTACGCGGTTTCCGCAACTGGAGGTGACTCGTCGTTTGTCTGTGACCGCGTGTTCAGTCTCTTTGCGATGCCAAGCCCCCGAGCCCCCACGCATAGCAGGGGTCTAGTCGAGGGGGTCGGTTCATCTTGTGATCGTCGTCCCTCACACATCAATTTGCTAGGATGGAGGGGCTGAGCCGTGCCATGCTTTCCTCGGTGAACATAGCACGATGCTCGGTGAATTGTTAACGGGCTTGTTCGAGTGGAGCCCCGGCATCCCCTTCATGGGGACCCAGTTGGAGATCAGCTGGTGACTAACTCTAGATTATTGGTGGCCGGTCCATATAGTTCTCGGATCCATTCGACCGGTCTGAGGGCTCGATGCCTTTCTTCTGGTAAAAACCATGGACCTTGCATCATCCAAGACTCGAAACAAGGGTCGGGACGCCCGTGGCGCTTCACGCGCCTTGGGTATTGGCCGCTAGCGGGCCCGTCCTTAACCTCCCCTCACTCTAAGGTGCCCTGGAGCGGCCGTGAACCTAATGGTGGGCCAGCCTTCGAACTCCTGGGCGTTAACGAGCCATGGGAGCGTTTTTAGCTCCATATCCCACTTACCTGCGGTGGCCCGTAGCCTTTGACGGCGAACCGTCGCCCGGCGAATCCTTCGCGGGGAAGATTTGGATAGGCCTGCGCTCGTCTATTGAGGCAGCGATGCGACTAATGCGGCATGGAACGGTGAGGGCACGACCCCCGAAGGAAACAGATCTGGCGAGGCATGGGGCACGTTAATTTAGGCGGATGGTTCGTGTGGCAGAACCTCCTAAATTATAGGACCCACATGCACTTGTCACTGTCCAACGACCTTTGACAACTATCCATATGTTCCTGGTCACTTAAGAAGTCTGTCGGGTGTCCTCGGGGAACCCCGAATCATCCACGATTTCCGAGCAGGATCACATTACAGAGTCATTGTAGTATTACAACATTTATTTAAATATCAACACCAGAGTAAAAACGGCGGAAGTCTTACGGTAACATAGTTTACAAACCAGTTGTTTCAAACCTTACAAACTAAGTTCGATAATTATTACAAACCATAGTAGTAGTGGAGTGGCATAATTAACATATACATAACACATAAAATAAACATCATGCCCAAGGATCACACATTTACTTCTCATCGTCAGAACGAACGATAGTCATGCAGCACGATCCAAAACAGATCTGCTCATGAGGCTCACCTGCAACAAGGGTCAACGAACCCTAAGTACAAAAGTACTCAACAAGACTTAACCAAAATATTAACTGATAAACTTAGGGATGCAGGCTCAGGGATTCAAGGTATGG
The DNA here is from genome assembly GCF_019320115.1 of Miscanthus floridulus. Lineage (NCBI taxonomy): Eukaryota > Viridiplantae > Streptophyta > Magnoliopsida > Poales > Poaceae > Miscanthus > Miscanthus floridulus. The sequence continues at coordinate 22,254,547 of NC_089582.1, read as the reverse complement.
CTTTAACAATAATCAAAGTTCTTTTGCGTAAAAGCTCTTTTAACAAAATTCTTTATATAGAAAACTTCATAAAAATTATATACAAAGCTGACACGATCTGTGTTGAGATCATGAAACTTCATATCCAACACCTTCACAAGCCTTATTCGAGTTCCAGTTATTAATACTACGATGATGAATAGTGAGTTGAGTCTCCATAACCGAGGAGCAACGACGATTCGAACAGATTAAAAACCTAGCTGGGAATTCGAGACCACACGACATATGCAGGTCCCCGACCTACATATACCAACCTACCCTCGGATCCTCTAAAACAAGAACGGGTCCACGCCACCCGAGAATACAGTACTCCACCATTCCAGCCCATGGCTATGTGGGTACACACTACTCTCGCCATCTCTCCACTCCTAGTGCGCGAGTAGCCATTCTCATAATAGAATAGCCAAGCAAAGGCTTACCGGAGTATGTGGTTAGTACTATAAAGTCTCACCTCATGCAATTCAACAACGGTACGGGCCTTAATCGACACAGGCAAAAAGAACCCGCTCACAAGACCTCCATGTCTTGTGGCTCACACACACCGAGTCCGCCCGGTCTAGATTTATTACTCCACATCCCCATATCACATGATAACATAAGTAACCAAGGTTCCATTAAAAACTTGTAGGTGGTAGGTAATCGCCCGACTTTCATCGTTCTACGCATAGCTAAGCAAAACTAGGCATATACGAATTTAAAACTGGTAATATGGTAAATATGGAATAACAAGGGTGGTAATGCACTAATTAGGCTCTTACTTAACTCCTAATCACCTAATGCAGTAACGGAAAGCAAAAGCGAAATTAATTTGTAAAACACAAGGTAGGGTTGTATGCATCCGGGGCTTGCCTTCGTTGACGGAAAAGTCCGGTTCCTGCGACGTTTCACAAGTATTCGATCCGACCTCAACAGACGGATTAACCTCCTCAACAACTTGATTAACTACCACGTGTTCACCTTCGTTCACTACACGTAATAACAATGCCATGTTTAACATGATGCGGAATACGAAACATGATGTTCGACGATGGATGCAAAAATTAACAATTTGAATACAACTTTCCTTCGCGGTACAGTTGCAAGTCAAACAAACTAAATCTTTTTCATAACACATACATCAATTGCCAAGGATCATTATCAACTAATGACCCAAGGTCATCACTCAATCCAAAATTTCAAACAAAACCTAAATCATTAAAGATTACTATTTGCTTTTATGAATTAATTATTTAATTCAAAATTATGAAATAAATAAACTTATTCTAATTGAGCTCAAAATTTTAGTAAATGTTCGTTACATGATAAGTAAATGGCAAAACAAATTTCATAATTTTTGGACAATTAAATAAGCCTGGAAAAATCATGGAAATCCATTTATTAATAAATTGAGCAATTTTTATCACATTCAAAAAGTGCTGAAAAACAATATTTCATATTTTTATTAAATACTATACATTACAGAGGAGTCACACAAAAATTTTCATAATTTTTGGAGCTATAAATAAATCTATACAAAAATAACAAAAATAGATACTATTCATTCATTGCTGAAAATAGAAAAATTCATTTTTGAACTACGCAGTCACTGACAACCCGACCCCACCTGTCATCCCTAACCTCGCGTGTTTGACCACGACGGCGACGGTGCTGACCGACGTAAACTCGTCGACGGTGAGTCCAACAGCGATGGCCAACGTACCAAAACGGTCACCAAGACTAGGCGCATCGATTGACGTCCCTATCAGTACTGATTACGGCCCTATACTAGCTCGACGTCGGCCATGGCGGACGTAGTGGCACGGCAGCGCTATGCCGGCGACGCAAGCACGGTAGAGGTTAAATGCTTAGCACAGAAGGGTTCAGCACCTCACCCCGAACACGACTGAGCAACGAGCAGGGTCGGAGGAGCAACAAAGAGGCTGGTCGACATTCCGAGCAAGCACTACGGAGCAAAACGTCGTCGGCGATGGTGTACCGGCGACTGCAGTGGTCAAAATGAGCAACCAACTATGGATTAAGTACCACAACATCGAGACGAAATGGAATCAACCAAAACCAGGGACAGAGAAGCACCGTGGAGCTCTAGCCACGGCGAATCGTGCTCGGCGGAGGAGTTGCCGGCCGCGAGGAAGAAGACGATGCAACTCGAGTTCCCGATGAAGACAAGCCGAATTGGTGGGTCAGCTGGATGCGCAAGGAAAAGGCGAAGCTATCTAGCACTATGCCACGACGGCACAAACGCTGGTTCGACGGCGAGGGCTCAACTGAGCAGTGGCGGCGGTGACTGGAAAAACAGAGGAGAAGAGAAAGCGAAGAACGACGACGGTGGCTGGCTTATAACGCGACCAAGGAAGCGCGAAGAAGCCACGCGGAAGTCTTCACCGTGCCAACGCGATGCCTAGACGGCCACGCGCGCGACTGGAAGCTAACCGAAGCTCGCCGGCGGTGTAGCGCAAGCAGTGAACACTGTTCATCGAAATTATAGAATTGCCATTCGCCAAATTTCACAAATTACTCCCAAATTTTCATAACAACTAAAAAATCTCCAAAAACAAAAGTTGTTCAAAATCAAAAGTTCTACAACTTTGCTTTTGAAACTATACCCAAATTTGGCCTACATTTTGAAATGAACTTTTGAATCCAAAGCTGGGATATTTAAGGAATTTTGCCTTTTTAAATAACTTCAAATTTTACTAAACAACTTGAAAAACTCCAAAAACAAACTTTGCTTAACTTGTCAAGCTCTACACTTTTGCTTTTGGGCTCAACCCCAAAATATGCTTAAATTTTTAAACGAGTTTTCAGGGTAGGATTTAAATATTGAAAATCAGGGTTTTCAGAATTTCAAATCAATACAAAGATTTCAAACTTGATTCAAACAATACCAAGCAATCCTTATAACATAAATGTAAACTTATTTTAGTGAATGCATACAAAGTGTTTAATATGACCATATGCCTTGCAATGCATATGATGACATGGCAGTTTTAGTATTTAAACACCCGGGGTGTTACAGTTCGCCCCTTGCCTATTCCGCCCTTACCTTATAAACGGAGCCATTTCTCCCCAGCCTCTGTACGCGCAGCCACATCCTTGCCCCTCCAGTCTTTCTGCCTTTTGCTCTTGAGTTCCGGCATTTGCTCCCCTATTTCTGCTCCGCCACCGGCAATTTCTCACTCTCTAGCCCTACGCCACTGCCGGATCTTCTGCATCGCCATCCGCATTCCTCGATGGAGCCATGGATGAGCTCCAACGTTCTCCATGTGCGCATGGAGGGTCTAGTCAAGAAGGGCCTTCTCCACGCAAGGACTACGGCGATGGAGTGGATTGTACCTGGTGGCGAGGATGTGCCATCGTCGCTCGACGGCAACGTCATCTCCTTTGTCCCCTTCCACGTGCGTGGCCTCGCGACTCCTCGCCATCGATTCCTCCGAGGGCTACTACATTACTACAGGCTTGAGCTGCAGCATCTGAATCCCAATGGGATTTAGCACATCTTAGCCTTCGTCGTGCTGTGCGAGGGGTATCTAGGGATCGAACCCCACTTTGAGCTGTGGAAATACTTCTTCGCCGTCGAGCTGCAGAAGAAGAAGGAGAGGAAGAAGCCAGACCTAGCGGTACCGATGGGATGTGTGAGCATCCATCTTTGAGGCCCCCGATCATCGGAGTACATGTCCATCCCACTATCAAAGTCCAACAAGGGGTGGCATAAGCTCTGGTTCTACCTAAGGAACGACACCGCCGCCCCCCTGCCGATCTTCACTGGCCGATTGATCGAGGTGGCGCCGAATGCGTGGAGGTTCAGGCCCATCGCGAAGGAGTAGAGGAGGCTTGGTGACCTTCTCAAAGCCATCGCGACTATGAAGGGCCGCGGTCTTTGTGGGACCAGCATCGTCGAAGCATACCACATCAGGAGGCTGGCGCCGCTAATGGCGTGTGCACTTCCAATGTACACGATGATGTCGGATTCCATGCCCGAAGGGACAGTGATGGTTGCCGGTGAGGCCCTCAGCATCGGTGAAATGGCACAACGGATCAAGGAGGCGATGGAGAGCCCGGTGGATCCATCGGTGGATCTCGCCTCGGTGTACCTGGTCCCAGGGCATCCCTTGATGCGGCCAGACATGGGTTTTGTCGAACTGGTAAGCCTCCTTCGAGTCTCTTTCCTTGGGCGACCTCCCTCTATTCTCAGATTCTAAGTGCTAGGATTTGCAGCCCAGCCTCTTCACCCGTGATTTCAATCTACCATTGCTAGAGGACGTGGCCAGGAGGGCGGCGAACCGCGCCATGGCTGAGACGGCGAAGGCGAAGAAGGAGCGGAGGAAGGCGAAGAAGGAGCTAGCGAGTGTACAACGTGGAAAGCGCCGGCAAGGCTCAGAGGAGAGCGACGGCGATGAGGAGGAGGAAGAGGAGGAGGACAAGTCTGACCCCAACATCTCATGGGGCGCGCTTGGGCATGAGGATGAGCAGGCCGACGTAGGGCAGGCCAACTTGACCCCAATTCCGCAGCACGCCTCGGTGCAAACCAAAGAGGATGCGCCTTCAAGATCAGTGAGGGAGGACGCATCCCTGAGGTTGGCAGAGCAAGTCTGCCCTGCTCCAACTGACCTTGTCAGGGTGACCCTAGTTGCGCAGCATGCCTCGACGCAAACTGAAGAGGATGCGCCTCCAAGATCGGTGGGGGAGGATGTGTTGCCGAGGTCGGTGGAGCAAGTCCGCCCTGCTCCAACTGACCCCACTGGGTGATCGAAGCGACCAATTGCCGACGTGGTAGAGTCGGAGTCGAGTGACCAGCCCCCCAAACATTCTTAGATAATGGCGTCGAGGTGAGTTAACAACTTCCTCGCCCTTTTGTTGCGTTCCTGAATTTCGTCATATGACGTTGGTGTTTTCCACAGGACTGGCCCCAGCAACTTCCTGATGTTGGCGCTACAAAAGATTCTAGTGCGTCGACCAGTCCCCTAGGAGCCGACTAGCGTGGTGCCGAGGGCGCACCGTGATAGGGCTAAGGCAGACTCGCCGATTGTGCCAGAGGGTGCGCCTGTGGAATCAGCGCCCGCGCCGGTCGACGTGCCCAAAGTGGGGTAGACGGGAGGAGGCATGACTGAGGCATCCCCTGTAGATGCAGTGACGGCTCAGACTTCAGAGCCCGAGCTGCCAGCCTCCTCTGCCATTGGAGGGTCCGCTCCTGAGGGAGCGCCGGTGACGGAGGAGGTACCGTCGACTCCCGTCGGGCTAATGCTGATGGGTTGTGGCAGCAAACCCCTCGGTTGGGGCTAGGCCCTCCTGGTCCCTTGTCTCGCTGGGCGATGATCCGCTCGCGTGGGGAAGAAACTAGCTCCATTGGGCTAGGTGGCTGGACCCAAGCGACTTGGTGTTCACCCTCGATGACCCGACAGAGGTGAAGGACTAGACGAGCGTGCCCTTGGGACTTGAGTCCGTAGTCCACTCTCTAACCAACACGTTGGGGGTGTTGAAGGATGACATCGCCCCAACCGGCTAGGTTTGTCGTGTCTTCACGTTTTCTACTTTTGAGCCCTATGTATATAATTCTAACCTAAGTTTTTCGTAGTCCCTTGTGATGCGCAGCCGAAAGAAGCCCCTATTCCTTCATCGCGAGAGGGAGGTCTAGGGGCTTGCTGCTGAAGTGGCGTGGCTGTAGGAGGAGGTGGCGAACCTCTAGACCAAGGAATGGGAAGCCCGTCAACACGTCGGCGAGGCCAAGGACAAGCTCAAGGCTATGGTTGCCAAGGCCAGGGAAGATGCCATGGAGCTTGGATGACTCCACCTGGCACTCGATCTTGCTCATCAAGAGAGCGTCGATGTTCGGCGTGCGCTTGAAAATGAGCAGAAGTTGAAGGAAGAAGCCAAGGGCCTAGCCGCCACCTTGGCTAGGGATGTTGGCATGCTCCAGAGGGAGAAGATGGTCCTTGAGGAGCAAGTGGAAGGTGAGGCTCTGGTTACCTTTTTGCTTGACGCTTGTAGTCGATTTTCTAACTCTCTTTGATGTTTGGCTTGGGCAGTCCTACAGAGGCAACTCTCCGAGATGTGGGGTCAACTCCAGTCAGAGAGCGACGACCACAAGACCTTGTGTGCTGCCGTCAGGTTGGTCTTCAATGACCTTAGGGTCGCCCTGGCCATGGAGATGAGCTCGCTTGTAGTCTAGGTTACCGAGATCCTAGATCAGGTGCGCACGCTCGCAAGGGAGGCCTTGTACACCGGTGTCCATCGCGCGTTCACCATCGCCCACTCCCACTACATCAACATTGACCTACCGGTGATTAGAGAGGGCTTCGCGCTTGGCTACACTGACGTGCGCTCGCAAGGAAGCGGCTCCCCCGGCACAGGACCTGGCAGAGAAGGTCTTTAAAGAAGTGCTACCCAAGGGTGATTAGTTAGATAGCTGAGTCCAGCGTCGATCTTTTTGTAAAGAATTTTATTATGGCCGGAAACATTGTTTAGCCTTTCTATATATATAAAGTTTGTTGCGATCTGACCCTTATTTTTTGTTAAGGCACTAGAAACTTAAGTTGTGAGTGACTAAGTAATGATCACGCTGGTGAGCAAGCGATGCCATAGCCGTCAGGGCATAGGCTTTTTGCATTCCAACCAGTTTTACTCATCGTTAGTTTTCGACAACTCTTATTTCTAGATCTTGTCATAAAAAATAAGGGTCAGATGGGAAAATGTTTCTGAGTATATGTACTCCTATCAGCCTCTGAGTAAAACCCGACCGTAGGTAGTTGCCGTGGTCGAGTGTTACTGAAGACCGATCATATCAGAAGCGAACCCGATAGGAGGTAACATTTTTGGTTTCTGCAGAAACATTACTTAGTTTGATAAGCATATTGGAAGCTTTGGAACAGGAAGACTAAGGGTAAAAGCGATGTAGCTATTCGATGTTCCAGGCGTTGGCGATGGCTTTGCCATCATCAGTCTTGAGCTTGTAGGTGCCGAGTCAGAGTACTTCTGCGATGATGTACAGTCCTTCCCACGGCGCCGAAAGCTTGTGGCAATTTTTGTTGCTCTAGATGTGGCGAAGGACTAAATCGCCTACGCTGAAGGCACGACCCTATACGCGTCGGCTATGGTACCATCATAGCACCTACTAGTATTTGGCTGAACAGAGCAGGGCAATGTCGCATGCTTCATCAAGCAGGTCCATGGCGTCTTCCAAAGATGCTTCATTTTCCTGCTCATTGTAGGCCTTAACCCTTGGAGCTCCATAGTTGAGGTAGGTTGGGAGGATGGCTTCGGAGCCATAGACCATGAAAAACGCCATGTAGCTAGTTGCCTGGATGCTGGATGACCTTAGGCTCCAAAGTACCAAGGGGAGCTCCATGACCCACCGTCCGCCAGCTTTGTTGAGCCGATTGAAGATCCTGGGCTTGAGGCCTTGGAGGACCATGCCATTTGTGCGCTCAACCTGCCCAATCGTGCGGGGTGTGCTATGGCAGCCTAATCAATGCGAATGTGGTGGTCGTCGTAGAACTGAAGGAATTTCTTCCCCATGAACTATGTACCATTGTTGGTTATGATGGAGTTTGGGACCCCGAATCGTTGGATGATGTCCGTGAAGAACAACACAGCCTACTCGGATTTGATCATGGTGATCGGCTGAGCCTCTATCCACTTCATGAACTTGTCCACGGTGACAAGTAAGTGCGTAAAGCCCTGGGCACCATCTTGAGGGCCCCCACCATGTCGAGCCCCCAGACCACGAATGGCCATGTGATGGGGATCATCTAGAGCGCTTGGGGCGACAGGTGAGTTTGTCGAGCGTTGCACTGGCATCCTTTATAGGTGCGTACAACCTACTCGGCATCGGCCACCACGGTTGGCCAGTAGAAACCTTGCTGGAATGCATTTCCAACCAAGGTTCTAGGTGCGGTGTGATGTCCGCAGACCCCTCCATGGATGTCTTCCAGCAAGTACTTCCCCTGCTCGGTGGGGATGCAATGCTACAGGATTCCGGTGTGGCTATGCTTGTAGAGCTCCCCTTTGATGATGATGAAGGACTTAGCGCGACACACGAGCCATTGGGCCTCTATCTTGTCGGCAGGGAGCACCTCGTGGAGGAGGCAATTGAGATAAGGTGTTCTCCAGTTGGTCGGAGGGTCGGGCTCCACCACTGGGTCTTTGACGAGTTCCATGACCTTGGGGTCAGAGGGAACTAAGGGTCGGTCAGCCCCCGAGCCTAGAACTGGCAGCTTGTTGCCGGTTTGTTCTGGTTCCCCGTATCGGACCGAGGGCTTGTGTAGGTTGCTAGCGAATATGCCGGTGGGGATCGGCTCTTGACTCGATGCCATCTTTGCTAACGTGTCGACTGCTTCGTTGAGCTGCCTCACGATATGGTTGAGCTCGAGGCCGTCGAACTTGTCCTCCAACTATTTGACCTTGTGATAATACGCAGCCATCTTGGCGTTGTGGTAGCTAGACTCCTTCATGACCTAGTCAATGACCAGTTGTGAGTCATCTCGGACGTCAAGGCATCGGATGCCCAACTCAATGGCGATATGCAAGCCATTGACGAGTGCCTTGTACTCAGCCGCATTATTTGAAACTAGGAAGTGGATGTGAATTGCGTACCTCATGCGCACCACGAGGGGGAAACAAAAACTAGCCTAACCCTGGTGCCCTTCTTCATCAGTGATCCATTGAAGTACATCGTCCAATACTCGTGATCGACGGTTGCCGATGGCGTCTAGATCTCGGTCCATTCGGCCACAAAGTTAGCCAGTACCTGAGACTTGATGGCTGTTCGTGGGGCGTACATGACGCCCTGATCCATCAGCTCGAGCGCCCATTTTGCCAAGGGGGAAGGATGACACGACGATCACCTGGTGTGAGTCAAAGTAGTGGCGCAGCTTCCTCTTGGTGATCAGGATGGTGTATAGGGGCTTTTGGATCTAGGGGTAGCATGTCTTGGAGTCGGACAAGACTTGACTAATGAAGTACACGGGGCGCTAAACCTTGAGGGTGTGTCCCTCTTCTCCCCGCTCTACAACCAAGGCGACACTGACCACCAGAGTCGTAGCTATGACGTAGAGTAGGAGTGGCTCTCCCATAGTCGGTGGGACCAGAATTAGGGCCTTCATCAGGAGCACTTTGAGCTTGTCAAGTGCCTCCTAAGCCTCAGGCATCCACGTGAATCAGTCAGCTTTCTTTAGGATCTGATAAAGGGGGAGCCCCCATTTGCCGAGGCACAAAATGAAGCGACTAAGCGTTGCGAGGCACCTGGTAACATTCTGAACTCCCTTTAGGTTTGGAATCAGGCCCATCTTCATGATGGATGAGATTTTTACCAGGTTGGCTTCGATGCCATGCTCAAAGACGATGAATTTGAGCAGCATGCCCCTTGGGACCCCAAAGACACATTTCTTGAGGTTGAGCTTGAAGCCATTCTCTCGAAGCTTCCTGAAGGTCTACTCTAGGTCAGCCACAAGCTGGTCGGTCTATTTGGACTTGACTACGATGTCGTCCACGTAAGCCTCAATGGTCCACCCGATGAGGTCTCCAAAGCATTTGGTCATGCAACGCTGGTACATAGTCCCATCGTTCTTGAGTCCGAACGACATCGTAACATAGCAGAACACACCCAAACAGGGTGATGAAAGAGGTCGCGAGCTGGTTGGACTCTTTCATCGTGATCTGATGGTACCCAGAGTACGCATCAAGGAAACATAGGGTTTCACACCCTGAGGTTGAGTCAACTACCTGATCTGTATGTGGCAAAGGAAACGAATCCTTTGGGCACACCTTATTAAGGCTCATGTAGTCAACACACATTCTCCATTTCCCACTTTTCTTTTCTACCAGAACAGGATTGTACAACCACTCTGAGTGGTATACTTTCTTGATGAAACCGGCCGCCAAGAGCTTATCGATTTCCTCGCCAATGAGCCTACGCTTCTCCTCATTAAAGCGGCGCATGTGTTGTTTGACTGGGCTAGAACTCGGCTTGATCTTCAAGGCATGCTTGGTGACTTCCCTCGGAATTCCCAACATATCTGAGGGTTTCTACACAAAGATGTCTCTATTGGCATAGAGGAAGTCGACGTGCGCACATTTCTACTTGAGGGAGAGGGCGGTGCCGATACGCACCATCTTGTCGACGGAGTTGTCGAGGTCGACGAGGACCTCCTTGACATTCTCCATAGGCTCAAAGGATCTGGCCGCCCACTCCGCATCGGGTGCTCCTTTAGCGATGTCCTTCCTGATTGCTGTGAGCTCCTCAAAAGCGAGGGTTGCCGAAGCGAGCTCACAGCTCTCGACCTTGCACTTGTAGGCCCTTTGGAAAGAAGTGCCGATGGTGATGACCCCACGCGGGCCTAGCATCTTGAGCTTGGGGTAGGTGTAGTTGGGGACAAGAACTTCACGTAACATGGCCGCCCAAAATGGCGTGGTAGGACGGGGGGAACCCAACTACCTCGAAGGTGAGGGTCTCTGTCCTATAGTTGGATGGATTCCTAAAGGTGATGGGCAGGTCAATCTACCCAATCAGTATGGCTTGCTTTCTTAGCATGATGCCATGGAAAGGCGCCTTGGTCGGTCGGATGCATGATCGGTCGATGCCCATGGCATCAATTATCTCTGCGTACATGATGTTGAGGCCGCTGCCCCCATCCATCAGTACCTTGGTGAGCTGCTTTGTGCCGATGACAGGGTTGACCACGAGCGAGTACCTGCCTGGATGTGTGACACTATCCAGGTGGTCAGATTGGTCGAAGGTTATGGGAGACCCTGGCCATTTGAGGAAAGTGGGCATGGTGGGCTTGGCTTCATAGACCTCTCGGTGCGCGAGCTTTTGTCGGCGCTTGGAGCCGTATGCCTCCGGCCCACCGAAGATCATGAGGCAGTGGTCTGATAATGGAAAGCCACCATCCTTCTCTCCAGCGTCGTTGGCTTCTGCCTTGGGCTTCTTCTTCTTCTGCTCCCACTTCTTGGAGCCGCCGGTGAAGAAATGATTCATGAGGGAGCAGTCTTTGTACATCTATTTGACGGGGAAGGCGTGGTTTGGGCATGGCCCCTTGAGCAGCTTGTTGAAGTGATCGGGGGTGCCCTCGGCTAGCGCTCGACTGGCTTTTCGCTCGGCGGTGGCCACGAGTGAGCCCTTGCGCCATTTTTGGTTCTTCTTCTTATTCGAACGGTTGGAGGGGCCTTCATCGGCGTCCTCATCCCACTTCGCCTTGCCTCTGGAGCGATCAAAAATTGCTCTAACCGCCTCCTCACTGGAAGCGTGTCTAGTCATGATGTCGAGGAGTTCCTTGGTAGTCCATGGGCCCTTAGGTCCCAACTTATGGACCAGGGACTTGTAGGTGGTCCCTAATAGGAAGGCTCCGATGATGCCAGCATCGACGACATTGGGGAGCTCGTTGCACTGCCGAGAGAAGCATCGGATGTACTTGGGGTTCCTAGGGTGTGTGTAAGTGCCTTGGAAGTTCCCCACAAAGATTTGTTTCAGGTCCGCCCAACTTTGAACGTAGTTGGGCGGAAGGTGCTCCAACCATGTTCACGCCGACTCAGCCAGGAATAGGGGGAGATTGTAGATGATGAAGTCATCGCTGACCGCACCGCCACTACAGCAGGTGAGCTAGTAGTCCTCGAGCCACAAGCCGGGGTTTGTTTCCCCTGAGTATTTTGGGACGTTAGTCGGTGGGCGGTATTGGGGTGGGAGCAACGCCTTGAGGATATGCCAACTAAAAGCCTAGGGTCCCGTTGGTTCGAGGCTATGACTTTAGTCCTCCTCTCGGTCGTAGCGTCCGCCCCATCGAGGGTGGTAGCTGTGGCTGGCCCCCTCCCGCCGTGCGACTGAGACGCTCATGCACCGGAACCGTGATGTGTGGCCTGCCGTCGTGCGACGCATGGTGGATTGATGCGTCCTTCTCGGGTCGCACTAAGGGCCTGCGCTGGCTGGCATCGAGCTCCAGTCATTGAGACAGCGAGCTCACGGCCTGCTGCGTAGCTGCACACTCGAGCAGCGTGCGAATCTCTTGGTGGGCCCGTCGATCCTCGGGCGTCGTTGGCCCCTGAAGCCCCTGAGCAATGCTGCTGTAGCAGCGATGTTCTGGCTTGCCTGAGCGAAGTGTGGGAGCGCTTGATCATCCTCGATGATCCTCCGGTTCAAGTCACGGGTCATGGCACGTGCGCGCCCCCTGTCTCCGTGGCGCTCGATCTTGTGATCAAGCTCCACGCGTTCCTGCTCGAGCTGGAGTCATGCTTTCTCGAGCTCTAGGGCTAGGCCTTCAGCTGCTCCACCCATAGGTGGGGTGGGGCTCCTGCATCCCTCTCGACCTCATTGTCGATGTCAATCATCGGTGTAGCCTCCTCCTCATGGATGCTTTCGACGTGTCCCTCGGGGGTACCCATCATGAAGCATTCACGAGAGGGGTGATGGCTTCCCTTGCTGGAGTCAGAGCTAGAGGGCGACTCTGGCTCCTCCGCGAGGAGGTCGTGGAAAGACTCCATGACGTGTTCGATCACCCCCATGAACTCGTTGTTCACGGGGGATGGAATCATGTGTTGAGCCACAAGGTGGCCAAAGGTTCCTACGGCGTTGCGGAGACTGAACGGGAGCACTGTCAGGGCGCTTCGGATGAGGTATTCCGGGGAGAGCGGCTCTCCTCCAGTAAGCTACGTCATGACATTGGTGAACGAGAAGGTGAGGTGGTGCAGGCCCTCCCGAGATGGTTGGGGTCCTAGGAAGACGCTGAGCTGACGCTCCAACCTCACTACTGGAAATGGGATCTTTGTCGAGTGTCAAAAATCAGGCACTCGGCAAAGAATTGCACTAGGCAAAGAGTTCTTTGCCGAGTGCCGGGCACTCGGCAAAAAAAGGCTCTCGGCAAAGGACTTCTTTGCCGAGTGCCAGACTCTCAGCAAAAGCGCGGCACTTGGCATAGGCTGCCCCGCGTAACGTTGTTCGGCCACGTTCTTCTTTGCCGAGTGCCTGCTGTTAGGCACTCGGCAAAGAAGGTTTTTTTTTAAAAAAAATTTTTTGCCGAGTGTCCTAGATCTGACACTCGGCAAAGAAGGTTTTTTTTTAAATTTCTTTGTCGAGTGTCCCAGATCTGGCACTCGGCAAAGAAGGTTTTTTTTAAAAAAAATTCTTTGCCGAGTGTCCCAGATCTGGTACTCGGCAAAGATTTTTTTTTGGAAAATACTTTGTCGAGTGCCCTTGTGAAGGCACTCGGCAAAGAGGAAATTTTTTAAAAAAATTCAAAACCCTCTTTGCCGAGTGCCTTATTCTTGACACTCGGCAAAAACCCCCTTTGCCGAGTGCCATGCCCCGGCACTCGGTAAAGTTTTTTTTTTATTTTTGGCCTCCAATTTTTTTGTGCAGCCCTTTTAAGGTACCAGAAACTCCTCGTTAGAATTTGGGAATTTTTTGTGGCTTTTTTATATATTTAGTTACTTTATTTCATTTACTTGATTTTTTTTGTAAAATATAAATTTGAACAGCACGTGGTACGAATAATGGAATTTAATGATTCAAAAAATGATAGTCATATTACTGAGTGTAGTGTGAGGCCGTATCCAGGAACGGACCCAAAATTTCAGACATCTTGTTCACGAAACATGACCGCGAACTTGCGTGCGAAGTGTTTTTAAATTCTATAAAAAGAAAATGAAGTCCGAAAATCATGAAACTTGTTGAGATATCATGATATCGTATGTGGAAGTTATGATAAAAATTTCAGAAGATTTCGTGCACGTTGTCATGTACGATGCTTTCAAACCGAAGATCTCCGAAGAAGTTTCATGATTTCGTGAAGAGGCCGACCAGGTGGTAAGCATCGTACGTGACAAACTTGCGCGAAACCTCCTCAATTTTTTATCACAGCCTCCACATATGATATCATGACATCTCGACAAGTTTCAAGATTTTCGGTCTTCGTTTGCTTTTTATATAATTTAAAAACAACTCGACCGCAAGTTCGTGGTCATGTTTCGTGAACAAGATGTTCGAAATTGGTGGTATGTTCCTGGATACGGCCTCACATTATACTAAATAATATGAATATCATTTTTCCATTCATTTTTTTCATTATTCGAATGACTAGCGGTTATAATTTGAATTATCCAAGAAAATTCAATTAAATGAAATAAATTAAAGAAATATAGAAAAAGTCTGAGAAATGTGCCACATTGGAACATAGAGTACCAGGTATTGTATGAGGACTACAGAAAAAGGTTGGGGGCAGGAAGAAAAAAAATAAAAATGGTTTGCCGAGTGTCTGCGTTTGACGCACGGCAAAGGAGCCTCTTTGCCGAGTGTCAGGACGGCTGGCACTCGGCAAAGAATTTTAATTTTTTTTTAGAAAACCTCTCTTTGCCGAGTGTCAGCCGTCCTGACACTCAGCAAAGAATTAAAAAAATTAAAAAATACTTTGTCGAGTGCCAGATCAGAGGCACTCGACAAAGAATTTAAAAAAATTAAAAAAAATACTTTGTCGAGTGCCTGATCGGGAGCCCTCGGCAAAGAAATTTTTGTGCTATCTTGCGGGGAAACAACCCTTTGGGCCATTTCTCCCCCGCCACTACTGTCCTGACCGTGAAAGTAGGGATGAAAACGGATCGGATACGAACGGATATCACTCATATTATATTTGTTTTCATATTTTTGTTCGGATTCGGATTCGGATACGGATAGCATTCGGATACATATACGAATACGGATTGACTCGGTTACGGATACGAATAATGAGTATCGAATACGATATGAATCGGATTCAGAGAATGTCGGATACAAATATCTATTCGGATATTGAGTAAAAGCAGCATATATATAGTTCATTTTTTCATTTGAGAAAGTTTGAACAAAATGTAGTTCAAATTTCACAAGTGTGTGACATGGTTTCAGAGAGTCTATATGAGATTCAAGAATTTGTGACTAGTGTTTGATAAAACTTTCTCAAATGGGAAAATGAGCTATGTAACAATTGTAGATCTTGCTAAGATGATCAAACTTGGTATTCAGAGTTTTTTCATCTGAGGTCATTTAGTGTCTCATTTGAGCAAGTTTGACCAAGTCAAATTTGGTCAAATGAAAAAACAACACTTTGACTCTAGTATTATGAACTCTGAATGACTTTAAATTGAAACGTTTTGAATACCAAGTTTGTTCAACTCATCAAGATCTACAATTGTTGTTTTGGTCAACTTTCCATTTGAGATAGTTTGGACGGTTCAAATTTATGATTTTAAAATTTCGACGCCTACAAACTAGTTTTCGGAACCCTAGATTATCTCAAATTGAAAAGTTTTGAATACCAAGTTTGTTCAGATCATCAAGATCTACAATCCTTATATAGGCCATTTTTTCATTTGAGAAAGTTTGAATAAAATGTAGTTCAAATTTCACAAGTGTGTGACATAGTTTTAGAAAGTCCATATGAGATTGAAGAATTTGTGACTAGTGTTTGATAAAACTTTCTCAAATGATAAAATTAGCTATGTAACAATTGTAGATCTTGCTGAGATGATCAAACTTGGTATTCAGAGTTTTTTCATCTGAGGTCATTTAGTGTCTCATTTGAGCAAGTTTGACCAAGTCAAATTTGGTCAAATGAAAAAACAACACTTTGACTCTAGTATTATGAACTCTAAATGACTTCAAATTGAAACGTTTTGAATACCAAGTTTGTTCAACTCATCAAGATCTACAATTGTTGTTTTGGTCAACTTTCCATTTGAGGTAGTTTGGACGGTTCAAATTTGTGATTTTTAAATTTTGACGCCTACAAACTAGTTTTCAAAACCCTAGATTGTCTCAAATTGAAAAGTTTTGAATACCAAGTTTGTTAAGCTCATCAAGATCTACAATCCTTATATAGACCATTTTTTCATTTGAGAAAGTTTGAATAAAATGTAGTTCAAATTTCATAAGTGTGTGACATGGTTTCAGAAAGTCTATATGAGATTCAAGAATTTGTGACTGGTGTTTGATAAAACTTTCTCAAATGGGAAAATGAGCTATGTAAAAATTATAGATCTTGCTGAGATGATCAAACTTGGTATTCAGAGTTTTTTCATCTGAGGTCATTTAGTGTCTCATTTGAGCAAGTTTGACCAAGTCAAATTTGGTCAAATAAAAAAACAACACTTTGACTCTAGTATTATGAACTCTAAATGACTTCAAATTAAAAAGTTTTGAATATAAAGTTTGTTAAACTCATCAAGATCTACAATTGTTGTTTTAGTCAACTTTCCATTTGAGATAGTTTGGATGGTTCAAATTTGTGATTTTTAAATTTTAACGCCTACAAACTAGTTTTCAGAACCCTAGATTGTCTCAAATTGAAAAGTTTTGAATACCAAGTTTGTTCAGCTCATCAAGATATACAATCCTTATATAGGCCATTTTTTTATTTGAGAAAGTTTGAATAAAATATAGTTCAAATTTCACAAGTGTGTGATATAGTTTTAGAAAGTCTATGAAATTCAAGAATTTGTGACTAGTGTTTGATAAAACTTTCTCAAATGACAAAATGAGCTATGTAACAATTGTAGATCTTGCTGAGATGATCAAACTTGGTATTCAGAGTTTTTTCATCTGAGGTCATTTAGTGTCTCATTTGAGCAAGTTTGACCAAGTCAAATTTGGTCAAATAAAAAAACAACACTTTGACTCTAGTATTATGAACTCTAAATGACTTCAAATTGGAAAGTTTTGAATACCATGTTTGTTCAACTCATCAAGATCTACAATTGTTGTTTTGGTCAACTTTCCATTTGAGATAGTTTGGATGGTTCAAATTTATGATTTTTAAATTTTGACGCCTACAAACTAGTTTTTGGAACCCTAGATTGTCTCAAATTGAAAAGTTTTGAATACCAAGTTTGTTTAGCTCATCAAGATCTACAATCCTTATATAGGCCATTTTTTCATTTGAGAAAATTTGAACAAAATGGAATTCAAATTTCACAAGTGTGTGACATGGTTTTAGAAAGTCTATATGAGATTCAAGAATTTGTGACTAGTGTTTGATAAGACTTTCTCAAATGACAAAATGAGCTATGTAACAATTGTATATCTTGCTGAGATGATCAAACTTGGTATTCAGAGTTTTTTCATCTGAGGTCATTTAGTGTCTCATTTGAGCAAGTTTGACCAAGTCAAATTTGGTCAAATAAAAAAACAACACTTTGACTCTAGTATTATGAACTCTAAATGACTTCAAATTGAAAAGTTTTAAATACCAAGTTTGTTCAACTTCTCAAGATATACAATTGTTGTTTTGGTCAACTTTCCATTTGAGATAGTTTGAACGGTTCAAATTTATGATTTTTAAATTTCGACGCCTACAAACTAGTTTTCGGAACCCTAGATTGTCTCAAATTGAAAATTTTTGAATAACAAGTTTGTTCAGCTCATCAAGATTTACAATCCTTATATAGGCCATTTTTTCATTTGAGAAAGTTTGAAAAATATCCGGATAATATCCGTTTTAATAATCCGGATATATCCGATAATTATCCGGATTATCCGATATCCGCCGGATATCGATGATATTACATCCGTATTTGATATCCGCCTAAGATATCCGTTTTATTATCCGTATCCGAAAAAAATTACGGATATCCGAGTAACTATCCAGATAAATGTTCATATTTGTTCGGTCGAACGGACGGTCGAATAAATATCCGTACCGTTTTCATCCATACGTGAAAGACACGCGCACACAGCTCCAGGTCGGGCACGACGCCGCCGTGCCGCGCCGCCGCCGCCCATCGCCGCCACAGCAGCAGCAGCAGCCGTGGCTTCCCCCGCGGCGGCGTCAGGCATTGCCACCACAGCTGCCGCGCCTTCCCCCGCGGCGGCCCCGCGCGGGGCGCCGAGCCGGGCTGAGCGCTCCGTCAACCTCAAGCTCGGCGTGCTCGGCGAGTTCGGCGCCGCGGATGGGACGAAGGAGCCTGCGGCGGCAGCGGCGCCGTCCGCGAGCCCGATGAAGCGCCCGCGCTCGGGTCCCGGTGGCGCCGCCGGGGCGCAGTGCCCGTCGTGCGCGGTGGACGGCTGCAAAGCTGACCTCAGCAAGTGCCGCGACTACCACCGCCGCCACAAGGTCTGCGAGGCGCACTCCAAGACGCCCGTCGTCGTCGTCGCCGGCCACGAGATGCTCTTCTGCCAGCAGTGCAGCAGGTATATACGTACAACAATTCCTCAGCCCAAAGCAATCCCATCCCTTGTTCTTTGCTTCAGATTCTCGCCAATTTGTCACCAACAGTCACAGATATGATGAACTTGAGCTTAGCAATTACTAGCATACACCTGCCTGAGCAATTACCAACAGTCACAGATATGATGAACTTGAGCTTAGCAATTACCAACAGTCAGGGGTCTTGCTTCAAGGATGCACAGCTTTACCTTTCCCGGCTCCACTTTTTCAGCCTTTTCATATGAACGTACACTGATCTTTTCCCTGTTTCCCTTTAGCATGTCAACAAGTATTACCAGAATTAACACCGCCTCTTTTTCTACTTGTGCATACCAACTTTCTAACCCATCAGTGAGAATCATTATCCGGCAAAAGCCAGGACGCACTTCATCTTCATGTGCTAGAGGATCATCTTTTCTTGTGGCGCTTCTTCACCTGACCCCTGTATAGCTTTCGTCGTCTTGGGTTACGTTTAAAAGTGAACAATGAATTGGAATTCGAATCCGTCATCAAATTGATGCTTCTGTGCTTTAGTACAAAACAGAGAGGACACATTTTGAATCAAGCACAGAGACCAGAAGCTGGTCTTTCCGATAGAATTCTTTAAGGAGTATAGTCACTTTAATCAGGATCTGTGCATTTTTTGCTTTGAGAAGAACTCCTCTCAAATCATTAAGCCCCATCTTTGACGTTTTTGCATATGTACTTCTTTTGAAAACCTTTCCTTGCTGAACAAATAATGAGATCCGTATGATTCTTGCATTTTTGTCATGTATTCTTTCGCGCAACAGTATTTATGTAACCAGTCAGTGTGTCTAGCTAGCATTATCCCTAGATTGATCACTGCCGCTACTATTTGCTTGTGCAAAGTTATTTGGGAAGGCAACCCTATTTTTTTTTACTTTGTTGCAGTTTGACGCCTGAATTCTCTTCGGTATAAACTGTTTGAACATAGCAGTGCCAACCAAAGCATGGTGAAGTAGATGTATCTTTGTCGTTTTCATCAGTTCATCGTTAAAGTAAGTGTCATGTTTTTTCGCTCATCTTTTTATTATATTGTAAGCAGTTAGGCTGTCAAGGGAACTGTGTTGGGACTGGCTTATAACAAACAATAATCTGGCCAAGGGTACAAAGAACATCAGACACTATGTTTCAGAAATATTCCTTTTAGTTAGCTAAGAATTTTACCATGTCTGTTGCTGCCATGAAGTGTTACTTGCTGTTTTACCTTTCCAAACAATTAAATTATGTTACTTTGGATGAGATATATATGTGATGGATGAGATATATATGTGATATATGTTTGTATGAATTTATTTGTCACAATGGAATGTAAAAAAAAAAAAATTTTCAGCTTTGCCGAGTGCCATGACCATGACACTCAGCAAAGATTTTTTTTTAAAAAAAAATTAAACTTTGCCGAGTGCCAGACAGAGGGCACTAGGCAAAGAATTTTTTTTTTAAAAAAAATTCAAACTTTGCCGAGTGCCGGACAGAAGGCACTCGGCAAAGAATTTTTTTTAAAAAAAAATTCAAACTTTGCTGAGTGCCAGCCATAGAGCACTCGGCAAAGAATTTTTTTTTAAAAAAATCAAACTTTACCGAGTGCCAGCCAGAGGGCACTCGGCAAAGAAATTTTTTTAAAAAATAAAAAATCTTTGCCGAGCGCCGGTCAGGGGCACTTGGCAAAGAATTTTTTTTAAAAAAAATAAAAAATCTTTGCCGAGTGCCTGCAGGGTTGGCACTCGGCAAAGAGACCGTCAACGGGGCCGGCGTCATGACGGTCGCTTTTCTTTGCCGAGTGCCCGACAAAAGACACTCGGCAAAGAGGGCTTTGCCGATCAATTTTTTGCCGTGTGTTCTTTGCCGAGTGCCACACTCAGCAAAGGCTTTGCCGAGTGCAATTTGGCCTTTGTCGAGTGCCTCAGGCACTCGAGGAGTTGGCCGCTCTCGGGGGCGAGAGCCTCTGGCGCACGCAGCCGTAGCTCCTCGAGCGCCTCGGTGATCATGTTGAGGCCGGCGGAGTGGAGAGGTTGAACGACGACGGGCGCCCGCACCAGCTCATCCTCCGCCGTGACGATGAAGTCCAGGTCCCCGAAGTGCACGCGTGCGCCTGGGACCTAGCTGATGCCGTGACTAGCCATTCGAGGCCTGGTGTTGATGTCGAGACACACAAAAGGCACCTACCTGGCGCGCCAACTGTCGGTGTTTTGAGTAAACACCAATGAGTAAATTTCTAATGTAACAGAACCGACCAAATCATAAGAACGTAAGTACAAAAACAATCACCGAAGCGATCAAATTCCTGTACTTAGGCTCCCATAATCCCGGTAGTCCGGAAATCACGAAGGATTTCAACCAACTCTCGACATACAAACCAAGATCGTAATGATTCAACACAACACATCATCCGTTACAACATTTCATAAGTAGCATTCGAATTACATCCATCAGAGTTCAAATAAATATTACAAACCAAGTTTGAGTGTGCGGAAGCAACATAGTTTAGTACAAAATATCATAGTTTTCAAATACATTGCCAAGATCAGAGTCATGTCCCACAAAAACATTATCAGGTACGAGAACTAGTAGAAACCGCGCCCAACGGTCTAGTCTTCATCCCCAGCAGGGAGAAGGCAGTACTTGCAACAACCAAAGTAGAACTGGTCATCTGCAACAGGTGGGAAATAAACCCTGAGTACGAGAAGGTACTCAGCTAGACTTACCCGACAAAAACAGAAATAAAGACACCAAGGATCATGCAAGGCTTTTCAGGTGGGCTAGCTTGACACAGTTGCATAAAAGAGCTTATGATTACAGTAACCAATTTAAACTTAGCATCAAGCTTATCATTATTTATCTGTCTACTAGATTAGCACCTGTACTAGAGCACTCACTTATTAGGAGCAAACAATATTAACCATAGCAGGTATAATAAGGCTGTCATCATCATATCATCATTTCCGAACCATTAAGTTATTTAGTGTGTCTACATTGGAGATAAGCCCGTCAAGTTCTCACTAACCGGGAGAGACGGCGATTCGAATCGAATTACAACTCAGCTGAGGGGGTATTCCTAACCCTCACCCTGGCATACTTTGCAAGAGTAGCCGTAGGTCACCTTTGGTACAACTCAGGAACCAAATTCGCGGGTTCGATCAGCGCCAGCACTCTCAGGGATTACCCTTCTGCCAGGACGACCAGGACTTTTAAATCACCTGCCCTTGGACTCATGCCTATGGCTCCCTTCCGAGGCGCACTTTATACTTATCGACTCCCGGCCTGAGATGAGCTACTCGGCTTCGCGGTCGGTCTTCAGGCCGGCCAACTAAGAGAGAGGCATGCGTTCAACATGAACAGGAAAGGCTCCAAGATTCAGTCCTTAATCGACACAGACGGAGTCACTGCAAACCGGCAAGCCTCCGTCCGGTCTTCATTTCAAATTAAGACCGGTTCTTTTCCACGATAGCAAATATAGCCAACCGTGCCACATGTATCATCCTATATCTCGCAGGTGACAGGAAATCACCCGACTTCTACCGAGTTTAAGCAGGGCTAAGCACTACTCGAGCCTGAGCTATATAGGATTCAGGGTAACAATATCTGGACAAGGAATGGGTAACCAATGCAGCAAGTGTTTGCATCCAACACCTAAACTTAATGCAACAATATATATAATAATAATACTGTAACTGCAGTTCGGAAAATAGGAGGCTTAATATGCTCCGGGGCTTGCCTTTCACAAAGTTGCAAGGACGGTGGTCAGGGCACTCAACAGCGACCTCGTCTGGCACTTCTCCTAAAGGCTGCTCCTCCTGAATCTCCGGTGTCGGCTGCTGCTGCTCGCTCG